>NW_024080860.1:0-266201 GCF_003009895.1 Hyaena hyaena
AAAAAAAAAAAAAAAAAAAAGATTTATCCGCCCCCACCCCCACCCCACCTCCCCTTGCAACCTGATTCTCATTCAATTGGTCTGGAATGGTGCTCAAGAATTTGCATTTCTAACAACCTCCCCTAAGGGCGTCCCCTGGAGCAACCCAGCTAAAGACTCTGGAGCAGAGGGTGCAAGTTTTGGGACCTTAATTTTGAGTAGCAAGAATCCCCGCGCTGTCCAAAACGGAGGCCACTAGCCACAGATGGCTATTTAAATTACTAAAACAAAATCAAATTTAAAATTCAGTTCCTCGGTAGCACTAGCCACATCTTAAATGTTCAATGCCACACGTATTGAAAAGCGTCCAGTATTGGATATTTTCATTACCATAGAAAGTTCCACATGATAGCGTTGCCCAGGCCGTTATAAAATGAAGGCTGATCTTAGGTCCCCCTCTTTTTTAAATTTTTTAAAAACGTTTATTTTTGAGAGAGACAAGAGACAGAATGTGAGCGGGCGAGGGGCAGAGAGAGAGGGAGACAGAATCTAAAGCAGGCTCCAGGCTCTGAGCTGTCAGCACAGACCTAGGCTCCCCTCTTTCCCATAAGATTTCAGAGGCTCTTAGTCCCTAATAAAGGGCATCGAGAGTCTAGAGGGCACAGAGATTCTCCTAAACGCGGACACCCTGAAAACGCCTAGGAAGAGTCCGGATCTTCCCAGGCGAGAGAAAAGCCAAAAACTTTGAGTTCATTGGCTGGTGGTGGAGGGGAGGCTGCCAGCGCTCTCCTCTGATTGGGTACTTTCTCATAGCGGAAAGCCAATCATCCAGGGAGGTGGGGGCGGGGCCCGGCTCGCCGTACAGGCCCCGCCCCGAGTTCCGGCGCTCTAAGCACTACGGGAGAGGCCGATTGGCGGTGAGTTCTGACCTTTTACCTGCTTAGAGACCCTTCCGTCCAGGAATTCGGTTCACCTCTTGGGGAGTGGGGAGGTAGGGGCAGGTCCTCCCTCCAGCCCTCAGGGAGCACCCCCCTCCCGCCCTCAACTCCAGCTGTTCACAGTCTGTACCTGTCTGCGCTCAGTGTCACCGCCTGTGAAATGGGATTGGGTGGGAGGGATGGGAATGGGAGACATTGCAGTGTGCCTCGGACAACAAGGCTATGTTCCCCCACAGGACGATGGCTCAGGAGGGGGGCGGGAGCCTGTCCGAGGTGCGAGCCCGGGTGGGGGCCTCACACGGCATCACCGATCTGGGCCACAAGCTGCACTTCTATGACCGCTGGGCTCCGGACTATGACCAGGTAAACTGGCCAAGGCTCCTCCCCCTCTGCTTCTCTTGCTTGCCCAGACTCAACTTTCCTATCTGTAAAGTGGGACTATTTAGCTTTGCATCATCCCAGGGTGACTTGTGAGAATGAGGTGAGCCCCTGCAGTCCTGCTCCTTCAAAAACTGGCCCCGTGTTCAGCTCGTCCACAGCAGCCCTGCCCTCTGACCAGCCCCATGTCTCCACATTGGCAGCCCCTAGAAATCAGGAAACAAGACACCCGCCCCCACCCTGGGACTGCAGCCCAGGCAGAGGGGCTACCTGGAGGAGGTGCCATTGAGCGCACACACACATACACACACACACAGCTTGGCCCGAGTGACTCCTAGACCACCCTACACCCAGAGGTCACCCAAACACTGGGGCACGGGACGCCAGGCAGCTCAGCACTCTGTCCCCAGGATGTGGCCGCCCTGAAGTACCGCGCCCCCCGCCTCGCAGTGGACTGCCTTACCCAAGCCCTTGCAGGCCCGCCCGATGCTGCCCTAATCCTGGATGTGGCCTGTGGCACCGGCCTGGTGGCTGCTGAGGTGAGGTCTCCCCACATCCCCTGCCCTCTCTTCAACTCCCCACTCGCTCAAATTTCCTCCCACCCCCCAGCCCCAGAACCCTGCCTCCCCCCTCAGACTCACCGGTCCCAAACATGTGGATGGACTCCCATTTACTGTGGAGCCCACTGCCCTCCCCAGGCGCAGGGACCCAGCCAGGAGATGGCAGGTGTGAACTGTGACTGAGCACCCCCCACCTTAGCTGCAGGCTCGGGGCTTCCTCCAGCTGCATGGGGTGGATGGGAGCCCAGGGATGCTGGAATGGGCGCGAGCCCGTGGCCTCTACCAGCGCCTCAGCCTCTGCGTCCTGGGCCAGGAACCTCTGCCCAGTTCTGAAGGTACTTCTTCCCTTCCCACCCAGGCGCCTGGACAGTGCCCTTCTTTTGTCCAGCCTCCTTCCTGAGCCCTTCACAAGTCCCCTGCCACCACTGAGCCCCATGAAACCTCACCGGGACCCTCTCTGAGGCCCCGAGAGCCCCTCTCTCTAGGCCCTCTACCCCATGATCTGATGTCAGTCCCAGATGGGGCCACACCTGCCATATCCTCCCTCCCTACGGGCATCATGAGGCCCCACTGAAGACAAAGCCCACACCGCATCACATTGCACACAGGGACCTTCGATGCGGTACTGATGGTGGGTGCCCTCAGTGACGGCCAGGTGCCCTGCAGTGCGATACCTGAGCTTCTGCGAGTCACCAAACCAGGTGAGGAGCAGCCTGTTTAGCCCCAGGTGAATACCTTCCCCCTCCACACACCCACAGACACTAACCTTGGAACCTGTCAGGCTAAGCGAGGGGCAAGGTCCTGCCCAGGGTCACACAGCCTAGCCTAGCTTCCCAGTCACCAGCTGCCACCATCAACAGAGCCAGGCAAACAGGCAGGGCAGACTGGTAGCCAGCTCGCCCTCTTACCCTCTGGGCAGCTCCCCTCTATGAGCAGAGCCCCTTCCCCAATGGATTACGGTGAGCATTGGGCGAAATGATGTGTCTGAGGCCTTTGTTTCAGTCCTGGCATGTCTTAGGGGCTCAGTTCAGTGCTCTCATCTTCCGGCTTCCTCACTAACTTGCTGACAACTGTTAGGGGAGTCTTTTGCTTTTCCCCGGTCTCAGTTTCCTCATCTGGGAAATGGGCCGCTCAGGTGAGATGTTAGACGTGAGCACTTTTCGTAAACTCCACCCGTGGGTTGATGTGCGGCTAAGGATCGTGTTTACTGTGCTCCTACTGCGGGCCTTGTCCCACGCTGGCCTCTGCTTTAGAGGGGCGGTACGTACCCTGCTCTCTGGGCTTCGATCAGCAGCCCGCTGCACCCCACTGCACCCCAAGAAGGGCTCTGGGGGGAAAGGCCAGGGCGCACACTCTGAGAATTCAGGGAAGAGAGGCATTTCCGGGGGGCGGGGGGCGCTGAGGACAGTGCACATGGGAACACAGCCACAAGCCAAAACAGATCAGGAAGACAGCCACAGGGAGGCAGAGGCAGAAAGGAGCATGGAGGAGCAAGCGGAAGCTGAGGCCCTGACTTGGCTGCAGAACAGGCTCAGAAGCCCCCCAAGGTACCTCTGCGGCAGCAAGGCCACCTCCTCTCCCTGCCCCCCTCACCCCTGCTGGGCCGAGCAGGGCCTGGGGCTAAGCCTGGGCAGGTCTGGGCAGGCTTCAGCCTCAGGGAGCCATAGAGACTGGCAGATGCAGGGTCTTCAGTGGGGTCAGAGAGAGAGGTCGTGATTGGGCTCAAGAGAACAAGAAACTCGCACTGGCAGAACCAGCCCCGCGCATGCTTGTCAGGCCCCTGAGCTGGCGAGAGCCCTGAATGCCTGCACATATGTCACAGGCTCCCCTGCTTTGGAGCCTTTCTTCTCACAGAGCCCCAGCCACCCACCCTGCAGGGCCCTGCTTCTCCTTCCCCCTTCCTCCAGGAAGCCTTCCAGACACCGTATCTGAGCCCTACATGTATCTGAGCGTGCTATAGGTATCTGGAGAAGACCTGAAGGGATACGGCACTCATCTGTTCAGCCAGCTCTTAATGACTGTGAGGTCCTTCCTGTGAGATCAGTAAAACAGCCCCACTCTGTAAGCTGGGAAACGGAGGCTCAGAGAGGTGAAAGGACTTGCCCAAGATCCCAAGTGCTTCCTCCTTGTGCATCCAGACACAGCCACATCCTCTGGCAGAGGGGCTGGGTGAGCACGAGGAGGGAGCCCCCTCTGTCCAGGGGATTAAGCCAGGAATTCCCAGCGCAAAGGACACAGGAGCCTGGAAGGTTGTGTAGGAGGCTGAGGAAGCAGAAGGGTGTTCCTTGGGGCAGGAACAGGGAACAGAAAAGCCATGGAGATAGGAAAAGGGGGGGGGGGGGGGAGAACATATGTCCTTGAGGGCAAGTGCAGGAAAGAATAACCTTTCTGGGAAGGGGTGGGCCTAGAGCCTGGAACCAGGGCTCCTGCCCCTCCCCCCTCACCTTCCCCTCCCCCACCCCGCCTCTCTCCCCAGGGGGGCTGGTATGTCTGACCACCAGGACCAACCCATCCAACCTCCGCTACAAGGAGGCACTGGAGGCCACCCTGGACAGCCTGGAGCGGGCCGGGGCATGGGAACGCCTCGTGGCCTGGCCTGTGGACCAGTGGGAACTGGCCACGTCCGAGCTTGAGGTGCTGCCTAGAGCTTCTGGCAGCGATGGCTTCATCTCCGGCATCGTCTACCTGTACCGAAAGCAGGAGGGGGCCCAGGCAGAGGGAGTGCAGCCCAGTCCGGAGCCCCCAGCTGGCCTCTGACCCTCCGCGTGGCCTCATCCAAGCCCATCCGTGGGCTGCCTCCACTTCATCTGTAAAATGAGGCCTCTGAGCCAACGTTGCCCATTAAATGAGTCCCAAGAGGGGTAGCAGGACTCTGGCTCTGTGATTCTGTTCCCCAGGAAAGTGATGTCTGTCCCCGAGAAGGACAGAAGTGAGAAGAGACAGAACAGAGAGGGCCCCCACCCCAGGCCGCCTCGAGCCAGCCATGATAGGCCCACAGATGTCACTTCCTGACACCTCCCGTGGTGGTGGGCCCTCTCACGCCACCTCAAGGGCAGGAAACCCATGCCCGTGCCTCTGGCCTTGGCTGAATACGTTCACAGGGCCAGGATTCAGCTTCCTCTTCCCTAAAGGACCCGGAAAGCAGAGCTCAGGGTGTGTCTTAGAGGCTGCCTCGAGCCACTGGCCAGGTGAAAGGGTTTGGTGACCACCGGCAGTCGGGGGTATGAACAGGACTAATGATAATCCCCCGAAACAGGGGCCGTGGGAAGTCTCCTTAGGGAGGAAGACCGAAGGCCGGCCTTCAGGACAAGCAGCATTCAGAGGGGGGGAGAAGGGGCTTAAAAAGACGCTCTAGACCCATAGCAGGAACAGCCTGGGCCATGGCCAGGACGCAGGAGCCAGAGGGTGAGCAGATCAGCCTGGCCACCCAGACAAAGCTGGGACAAAGATAGATAGAGGGCAGGTGGCCCACCCCCCGGGGCTGAGTGTCCTCACTGCCCTCCCTCCCTGGGTGCCCAACGCTTCAGCGGGGTGTCTCCTATGGATGCCTTTACCTTCCAACAAATGAAGGTCGTCAGCCAGGTGATTCCCAAGGAGAGGGCTAGCTCTGATTTGTCACAATCCTCAAAACCAGGGTTTTTGGGGGGTGGTTGTTTTTTAAGCGTTCTTGTGTTGGCCACCACATCATGGTCCTGATCCTCACCCTCCCCTGCCCACCTTCACGGCTGAAATCAGAAACGATGCGGTCTTCCTGTGCACGGGTCCCATTTATTGTAGAAAATTATAGTAATTACTGTGATAAACAGATATTAAGTTATAAAACAGAAACCGGAGACAAGGCAGGGGAAAAGGTCCAGGACTTCCTGGGAATGAAGGCCAGAGAAAGACCGTTTCCCCCCCGGCCCTCCCCAGGATGCCCAGTGACCTTGGCAGGGGCAGTGAATCCAGACGTGGCCAGTCACAAGAGGCCCAGGGTCCTCCTGCAGAGGCTGCTGAGGCAGAGCCCTGAGGCTGCAGGGTGGGGGCGGGGGGGGGGCGGGTAGCCTGGGCGGCCTCCATGGTCTCCTCCCCCACCACCACCCAAACCAGTTTGTAGCACCTTCACCCCTCCCGTCTAAACCCGTCCGTCAACTCTGCTCCACGGGCAGGTGGGTGAGTGAGGCGCCAGCCAACACAGGAGTGGGGCACCCCCTCGGAGGCAGAGCGCAAGCAAATTCAGGGCGAGCTCTTCTGACCAGCAGGAGTCAGCTCCCCCCTCCACCGCCACACCCTGTGACTTCTGCCCCCTCTCCTTCTGCCCCTTCTCCTGTATCCCCGGGGCCAGACGAGGCCAACACAGAAGTCTCTGTCCATCCTTGCCGGCGGCGTAGAGGAGGCTCTGCGTAGGTGTCCAAGGGGGCCGAGGGCTGCCAGCCAGTGGCCCGGCTGAGTCCCTGCTTGCGCAGCCTGCGGCCCGTGGCAAGGAACATCCTGGGGTCACGGGCTGCGCCTTCAGTCCAGGGAGAAACAAAGCCCGGAAACAGAGCTGAGTGGCGGCCCCTTACACGTAGTTGCTGGCGGGGGCGGAGCGGGCGGCGGAGTACTTGGCGGAGTAGGGCTTGTCGGTGCGCGGTGGGCAATTGCAGCACAGCAGGGCCCCACCGAGCAGCAGCAGGCCCGAGGCGGCCCAGCCGACGTAGAGAGAGGCGCCCATCTCCCGCTTCTGGCCCGAGGGCACCAGCGGGTTGTAAAAGTCCCGGATGATATTGTTGGCCGTCCAGGACACCGGCACCATGACCAGCAGGCCGGCCATCAGGAACACCACGCCTGCCACAACCATGGTCTTGGCCTTGGCGCTCTCGTCCTCCACACAGTTGGTGCACTTGCCGCCCACCACGGACAGCAGCACGCCCAGCACGGCCAGGATGATGCAGATGACCATGAGGGCACGGGCCGCCTGCAGGTCCTGCGGCAGCGCCAGCAGCGAGTCGTACACCTTGCACTGCATCTGGCCGGTGCTCTGCACCACGCAGTTCATCCACAGGCCCTCCCAGATGGTCTGCGACGTGACGATGTTGCTGCCGATGAAGGCCGTCACGCGCCACATGGGCAGCGCGCAGCTCAGTATGGCGCCCAGCCAGCCCAGCACGGCCAGCGCGATGCCCATCACCTGCAGTCCCATGGAGGCCATGGCTCGGCGTCTGCTGGCGTCTAGGATCCGGAAGGCTGTGGGGATCCGGCCCTGGGCAGGGGCTGTAGGAATCCAAGCGCTGAGGACAGACCCTCCGCGTCAATGGGGAAGACTTTCACTTCAAGTCCAGAGGCAGAGATACTCCGATCAGCTCCCTGTCTCTCCAGAGTCAGAAGTACCAGCGGAGCGTGTGACCTGACCTGTTCCGCTCAGCAGCTGGCTGTCAGACTGGAGACTGGCGCAGTTATATGGCTCCATGGGGAGGGGGAGGGGGAGGCGGGAGCAGAGGGAGGCGTTTCTGTCCCTGGAGACTTCCCCTGACCAGTTTCTCTGGATTCCTGAGTCAGGGCCAACAAAGGCCCTTCCAGGCCTCAACCCTGGGCCCCTGAGTCAGGATCCTGGAGATCCAGTCTCAGGGGAAACTGCCCTCTCCCCCTGCCCCCAGGCCCGTGCTGAGGTCAACCTGGAGACAGACACTGAGTCACAGTCCACAGGCGCACCGGGACGCGTGGGGCAGTGGTGCCTGGCCAGGTTAGGGTCCCAAAGACCGGAGCCCCACACCTCAGGGCTCCCTCCTTGCAGGCTTGGGTGGACAGGCTGGGTGGAGCCCGTTGGGGAGAGGGTCTGAGGAGGAAATCCACACCTTGATTGCCCTAGTCCTGTCGGTAGCATCTACCACCGGCCGATCGCTACTGTTCTGATTCTCACCATCCAGGCAGTTGCCTCGCCCACGGTTTTCGTGTTGCCTTTGTGAGGGCAGTTTGGGGAACGAGGAGCTGAGGAGCCAGGATTCCTGGGTCCCCTCTCTTACCGCCACCGGGCTTCCCAGCCCTGCCAGAAGAGGCCTTTTTTATTTTTTTAATGTTTTATTTATTTCTGAGAGAGAGAGAGAGAGAGAGAGCATGAACAGGGAAGGGTCAGAGAGAGAGGGAGACACAGAATCCGAAACAAGCTCCAGGCTCTGAGCTAGCTGTCAGCCCAGAGCCCGACGCGGGGCTCGAGCCCACAAACCGCGAGATCATGGCCTGAGCCAAAGTCGGATGCTTAGCTTAACCGACTGAGCCACCCAGGCGCCCCAGGAAGCCTTTTGACTGAAGAGAGAGGGAAGCCTGTCGCCCCCTCCAAACCCCCCGCCAGGAAAGTTTCAGCCGTTTCCTGCCAGGGCTGAGCTTGCTTGGCCAGACCTGAGTGGGGGAGGTCACCAAGGGCACGCTATGGGCCAGACCCTGGGAGCAAAGCCCAGCAAAAGGCTGTTTACTCTGTGAAGACACACAGAGAGGTGGTCACATAAAAGCCAGGATGGGGACAAAGTCCCAGGAGACTTTGAAAGGGAGGGAGAACGCAGACAGAATGGAGGCGGGGTTCTGGAGAGGGGGCTTGGAAGGAAAGGGGGAGCTGCGCGGTATAGCTCCCGGGGTGCAGAATGCACTGAGGACAGGAATCACCACGAACGGGACTTGTGCAAGGCAGTGGGACTGGGTGAAAGAGGATATTTGGGGAGAAGAAACATGGAGGGCAAAGGTACTGAGCTGGGGAAAGGCAGCCGGTGCTAGGAACCCAGAGGAATCCAGTCTGACCAGACCCTGGGGTCGTGGGGGAGGGGCTGGAGAGAAAGGGCCAGAAATCTCTTCCCCAAGGATCACCAAGCCCGTCTGGATGAGCGAGGGCATTGGATGCCAGGAGGAGAGGTGTCCACACACCCTCAAGAGATGTCTCTGGAAACTGAATAGAGGTGAAAGAAAGCAGGGCAAGAGTTGAGGGGGGCCTTTGCGGGGGATAGTGGCGGAGCCTCATCCCGGCTGGATTAAGGGAGCCCCTCCCCCTCCACGTGGTCACCGCCATATGGGGGTCCTCAGGCTCCAGAGCTCCTATCACCCCAGAGCCCCCAGCACTGTCCAGCACGCTCAGTGCCCTGGGGTGGTGGCGTGTCCTCCAGCTTCCCATGGGGGCCTCAGGGAGCATGCGTGATTTAGGTTGGAGTCCTCTGTGAGCCCTGGGCCCACGGGAGGCCTTTGGTCCCCATGTTGACGACCAGATGAACCACAGGGCCGGCTGCTACAATCTAGCGTGATGGGGAAGTCAAGGTCTTGCATTGTGGTTGGTAGGACACATCGGGCCCCTCTCCAAGGCTGGGGGGCTCCCAGAAGACAGAAGCAGTGCCTTATTTAGCCTCAGCTCAGCCCAGGGGTGCTCAGTGAATGCTCATGGCGCTCAATAAGGCAGGAGGCCCTCCCCCACTCTCCCCTACACATCTCCCCCCTCCCCCCACGCACACACACCAACATAAACAGGGATGGTTTCTGCCTGGACCACACCTCCCGGGGTTTTCCTTACAAGGCTCTGAGGAACAGCACACCCCAAGGCCTGTGGGCTGAACAACAGAGATAACTACCCTTGGAGATTGACAATAAGTGCTTTCCTGTGATGACCTCATCACAGCCTCCCCATCAGTAAGTAGGGCAGGGCCTCTTCGAGCCTTTGCACAAATGGGTAAACTGAGGCCCAGATAAGGCCGAGGGCTTGCCCAGGGTGGGATGGGTACTCCATCATCAGGGCCTCCTTAGCCGTGGCCCCAGCCCCTCGGCAAGCTTTCTGAGTTGGCCAGATGGCCAGACCCCACCTGGCCCCATGTCTGCCAACTTCCTGCCCTTGTTTTCCTGGGACACAGCCAACCTGGCACTTGGAGAAGTAAGAGTGGGGGAGGGGAGCACACAGGCCCTAGAACTTTCCACCTGTGGCCCAAAGAAGTGACTAAGAAGCTGTCCTTCCTTTCCTGCCCAGTTCAGCCAAGCACATCAGAGGCAGGGGAGGGGAAGGGCAGGTGCAGGAGGGGCCCAGGCAGGGGAGGTCTGTGGGGAGTCCAGATGGGACTGTGGGCCCAGGTGTGCAAAAGGAACAGGAAAGAGACCCCCAGGGGACCGTGAGCAGCTCTGCACATGAGTGAACCTGGAGAGATGTTTGTAGATGCTTGACTTACGCCAGGAGACACGGGCTGGGTCCCACCCACCTGTTGAAGGAAAAACACCAGCAAAAGCCAGACACTTTTCCTGTGTGCACTCTGGCTCCCTGACGGGCACTCCCAATGGCTGGGACAGCCCTTTACAGTGACATCTTATAATGTGTCTGCCGCCCATCATCTTTGCTTCTGGGCCAAGGAGGGCAAGGTTGGCATGGCTTTCTTTTCCTTTCTCCCAATATTTGCCATATAACTTAATGCCAGTAGAGCTGGACCACACATGCTGATTTTTATCACGGCCAGTCCTCTCCCCAGATCAGTTCACTCACCCCTGCCCGCGCCATGAGCAGCTTGCCTGCCGTGTGACCTTGGGGAGGCAGGTTTCATCCTCAGCCTCAACTTCCCTCTTTGTCAAAGAAGGACATCCAAGCCCTCTCCTCTCGAAGGCAACTGTCAGATGATATGAGGATGTGAAAACGCCTTCCCAGCCACAAGTTCAGTTCCATGAGAGCAGAGGAGTTGTGTCCTCAACCCTGGTCCCACTCACACCAGGTGGAAGCTGGGACTTCTTCTTCTTCTTCTTTTTTTTAATGTTTTATTTATTTCTAGGAAAGAGAGAGAGACAGCATGAGCAGGGGAGGGTCAGAGAGAGAGGGAGTCACAGACTGAAACAGACTACAGGCTCTGAGCTGGCAGTCAGCACAGAGCCCGACGCGGGGCTCGAACCCACAAACCGTGAGATCATGACCTAAGCAAAAGTCGGACGCTCAACCGACTAAGCCACCCAGGCGCCCCTGGAAGCTGGGACTTCTTGAACCCCTGGTCCCCAGAGCCCAAGAAGCTCAGCCAAGCCCATGAGCACAACACACGCACATGCACGTGCGCACACACACAACGTGCACAGGCATGCACACAGACGCACACGCGCACACGCACACACACACACACACACACACCCCAAACATAACATTTTGGTCCTTATAAAATCAAGGTGTTTTGAAGAAAAAAAAGGAAACAGCCTCACTCTCAACTCAAAAATTAGTCCAGCGGAATGTTGGTCTGACACCATTCATTTCTGCAGCAGCTCACCAACTTCTCAGCCCACACACACAAGTTAAGAGCCCATTCTTTTTTTTAACCAGAGACAATGCCATTAAGTTCCACAACGCTTAGATGGCAGTAAGTCCTATCTGCGGTGGAATGTCCTGGTCCCCGTGAGCTATACCTTGTGTTACCAGGACACTTCAGAGCCATCTCCCTGAATTGTTCCAAAGCCGGATCTCTATCCGAGAGGCTTTCGGCAACAGGCGATCACTTCCAGCCCGGGGCTGGTGTAGGATGGGCCTCCTACATAGCACTGGCAGTGACAGGGATTTCCCCGGGGGGGGCGGGGGTGGGGGGAAGGACCCTGCACCTTCCCACTGGGAAGGCTGGGCCCCAGGCTGGGACTTTCAGAATCTGAGGGAGGATGTGGTGGCCCCGTTGTGGCTCTCGTCTGAGACAACTCCAGCCCTCCCTGGGTCGAGTCCCAGCTCTGGCACTACCAATCGTGTGACATTGGGCAACAGAATCAAATTCTCTCAACCGATTTCATCATCTGGGTAGGGAGGTGGCTTCCCAGGACAGGCCACCAGTTCCTAGGCTTGGGAGTGGAGGCCCGGCCCTCTGCCCGGCAGCCCACACCAGTGGCCTTCCCCGCCACCGGCTGGGGACGGGGTAATGACAGGCCTGGCTGCCCAGGACGCCTGACTACCCAGCCTGGCCGGACCGGCTGAGCCTGTGCTACCCCCAGGCTGGGCCCCGCGTGGGCTGAGGGAGAGGGTGGGGGTGGAGGGCGGCCCCTCCAGGGAAGAGAAGCCAGGCCACACTGCGGCCTGCTGACCTCCTGGGTAGAGGGACAGGGATGGATTCCGAGAGACAGAGGGGCTTCGGGCCCCCCTGCCTGTGCTTGGTTAGAGAGAAGGACAGGTAGCGGCAAGGATTCTTTGAGGGGGCATAACTGAACGAGGGTTTTTTTAAGTATATTTATGTATTTTGAGAGAAAGAGAGGGAGGGAGGGGCAGAGAGAGAGGGGAGAGAAAAGAGAGAGAGAGAGAGAGAATCCCACACTGGCTCTGAGCTGTCAGCGCAGAGCCCGATGCAGGACTCGATCTCACAAACTCACGAGATCATGACCAGAGCTGAAATCAAGAGTCGTAACTGACAGGATCACCCAGGCGCCCCTCGCTGCTGAGCGAGTTTTTAACTACTTCCCATGAAATTCGTGCCTCGGATCCCAGCTTTCGTCTTCCATCTGGTGGTTGCAAAGAATGCGTATTTATGTGCAACCTTGACCATTCTCACCATCCCACCCTCCATTCCCTACTTGTCAGAAAGATCCATCCCAGGCCCCAGAGGTGTGGCATCCTTCTCAGCCACCCCTGTCCCTCCCCCCTACTCCCCCTCATTTCAGGGCAGCCCTTTCTCTGCTGGTTGTGTCTTCTTTTTTCCAGAAGCAGTAGAAGGACAGCACCTAAAGGCCAGGGGGTCCCTGAGGACTCTAAGCTGATGGAGGAGTCAATCCTGCCCAGCCCCGCCCCTCCAGAGCCAGAGCACCTGCTCCCACCAGACCCCGCCAGTCAGCTGGTCAGGAAATAGCTTTCGAGAACCTGATACGAGCCAGGCACTAGGCTGAGGGCCTTAGCATTACAAGAAACCATTCTCTGTCCCTACAAAACCACACAAGGGTATCATCATTCCCATTGTAGAGATGAGAAAACAGAGGGTCTGAGAACTGATGTGACATTCCAGGGCCACCAGAATAATGACAAGACCAGGATTCACATCTGGCCCTGCCTGATTCTGGGGCTTGACCTCTTCACCCACCCTCTCAGTTATTACTCTTCCTTTGTTTCTTCTTTTATTCTTCCAAAGAGAGTGCAGTGAGCTGGGCAGGCCCAGGGCTGGACCTGGAGTTCCTGTGGGGAACCTGCTGGCATCTGCCCTTGAGGCCCACCCCCACTCTGAATAGATGATTTCCTGCACCAGTCTGTGTGAACTCTGCAAAGGAAATGGCCCGCCCCCGCCCCAGGGCCCACAGCAGGCTTCCTGGAGGAGGTGGCAGGTGGAGAGGAGACCTGAAGGGTGGGGAAAAGCTTCGAAGTCTGTGAAGGGAGAGTTCTCCAAACAGGGGACAGGCAGAGGGGGTGAGAGAGGAGGGCCTCTGGGGGTGGGGGCAGATTGTGGGGTCTGGAGCTGGCAGGTGATGGGGCTGGGCTGGAAATCAAGCTGGGCACATCAGAGGAGGCCTTGAGTGCCGAGCCCAGGAGCCTGGAGGCACAGGGGAGCTACAGACAGGCTTTGAGCAAGGGCAGGCCTGGCCAGCTGCCACTTGTGGGGAGTCACCTGGGCCAATGCAGGGGAGGGGAGAGAGGGCTGTCCTGCCTTCAAGGGCACAGGAGACACAGCTTCACAGGGGTGGGGGAACTCAGGACCAGCCAGGACCCCCAGAGCAGCCCACTAGCCCTGGGCAAGGCCCGGCCCCGTCTCCAGCAGGCAGAGCGAGGGGCTGGGGCCGTCCCACCCTGCTTCCTCTCCAGCCCGCTGGTGGGAGCCTCAGAAGACTCTGGAATCTGGCACCCTTGCTCTCCAGGCAGCCTGGGCAGGGCACACACCTGCTGACAACAGAGCAGAGAAGCCGACTCTGCCTCCATGACACACCGAGAGGGAGAGAGAAACCAGCAGACTGACCTGGGGACTCCCAGGCAGCCTGTGAGTCAGCAGTGACAGGCCAGGGACAAAACCAGAAATCTAAGGAGCCTAAGTGGCATCAAGCCCCAACCCCAGGTGACTCAGAGATCACATTCCCCCTCCCTCCCGGTGATGAGGCCCCCAGGCCTGGGCTTCCGGGCCTTTCTCAGACTTTCTCCTGCTTATGTGCCTCTGGCAGGGATGGGGACAGATGGGGGGGTGCCCACCCACAGATCCTGACCCCTGGCCTCCCCGGGCCCCGTAAGCCCCGCTGCCAGACCTTGGTCCTACCGCCGGAAGCACCCACACCCACTGACCCAGCCCAGCCAGCAGCCCTCGTCCCCTGCTGGGTCCCAGCTCTGGAGTGGTCTGGCCCCAGGGAAGGGCACGCGACCCGACCTGCGCCATCAACTGGGTAGCAGGAGATGGGGCTGGGCCAGGAGCAGCCGCGCTTGTGGTTGGGTTTGAACTTTTTGTTTTTCACTGTTCTTTTCATGGCAGGGCTTAACCTACATGGTCTGAACTTTTGACGTGTGCCCCAGTATCCACCTGCAGTGAACGGCCTTCCTCCCACCCTCCCTCCCTTCACACATGCCTACTTCTCCCCAGCGGGGCTGTGGGGGCGGCAGATGCCAGCTTGGTGTCACTACCTTCCCCCCACGCTCTCCACCCCTGCAACCTCCCCAGGCCAGGCCTCCCCACCCAGGCGGTACGGAGCTACACACACACATCTGGCCCCTCCTGGTCCCATCAGCCATTGCCAGGCCCTGGTTGCCATGGAAACCTCCAGGGCCTGGGGCTCAGTGGCCTCCCAGCTACACAGGGGGAGGGGGGAGGGGGGAGGGGAGGAATCAGAAATCATTGACCAGGAACCAGGCAGCCATCACCTAAAAGGTTATCGCCTTCTGTTCCTGGGAACAGTGCTTGGCGGAGGCGTCATAGGGCCACACAGTAGGACCTCTCTCTGTCACGGCACACTCTCAAGTGACCCACCGCCCCCTAAGTCATTGTCTCCAAAGGAAGGCCCCTCTCCCTCATCCTCTGGGTCTGTCTCCGCTCCAGAACACCAAACCCTGGTTCTTCCTGACCTCGGCTCCTATCCTGGGGCCAAGCTCAAGGAGAGCTTCTGCCTCGGCCCACCTCTCTTCCCGCCCCAGTCCAAAGCCTGGCCAGTGGCAACTGGCAACAAGGACAAGAGAGAGAATAAACACCAACTGATGTGGCAAGGACGCCCCTACACCAGCCATTGTTTCCTCAGCCTCCTCACTGGCCTCACCCCAGCCTCAATCTCCACATCAAGGCCACAGTGACCTTGAGACACACACTGATGCTCACCCCAGAAGCCTTCCCGGGTGTCCTGAGTGAGGGAGATGAAGTCTACCCCAGTCTGGCCCAGCCTTCCTCTCCACATATCTTAACGTCCTGATGTCCTGGCCGGCCACCATGTCCACCAGCCTCCTGTCCTTATCACCACACTCGGAGCATGCTCACCATTTTGCTGCACAGCAAAGCCTGTCCCTTCCTTCAAACCCCAGCTCTAAGGCCATTCAGCCATAGCCTCTCGGCTCAGCCACATGCTTATGATCACCCCATCAGAGTGCCTCCCACATCACGTGTGGATGTGGCTTCTGCCTCTGACCCTCCAACCCTCCTGCACCAGGCTAGGTTCCTCGAGCATGGGATGACCACTTACTCTTCTCTGACTCTCCAAGAAGAACCCACGTCTGTCCGAACAGGTTACTGAACTACTAGTATTTGTTTTAATGTTCATTTATTTTTGAGAGAGAGACAAAGTGTGAGGGGGGAGGGGCGGAGAGACAGAGAGACACAGAATCCGAAGCAGGCTCCAGGCTCCGAGCTGTCAGCACAGAGCCCATCGTGGGGGTCTCAAACTCATCACAGGTGAGATCATGACCTGAGCCGAAGTTGCATGAGCCACCCAGGCACCCCCTGAATTACTAGTTTTACTGGACAAGGGTGAATAAAAGAAGGCAGATATTAATAGAGGTAAATGATTGAGGGGCGCCTGGGTGGCTCACTTGGTTGGCTGTCTGACTCTTGATTTCAACTCAGGTTATGATCTCACGGTTCATGAGTTTGAGGCCTGCATTGGTGTTCGCTTGGAATTCTCTCTCTGGTCCCTGCTCACGCTAGCACCCTCTCTCTGTCTCTCAAAATAAAATAAAGAGAGAAAGAAAGAGAGAAAGAAAGGAAGGAAGGAAGGAAGGAAGGAAGGAAGGAAGGAAGGAAGGAAGGAAGGAAGGAATGCTAGCACTCTCTCTCTCAAAAATAAAATAAATAAATAAATAAATAAATAAATAAATGAAAGAAATAATTGAATAAATAAGTGGAGGGAAAGAGAAGTCTCCCATGCAGAAAATTTTCAAAACATGTATGTAATTGCTATTCCTTCATTAAGGGGAAGCATAATGCTCTCCCCTCAAGTGGAGGGGCAGGCTGCAGAGTCACTTTCTTCCAAAGAGGACATTATGGGGAGGAAGAGAAAAGAATATATTTATAGTAGAGGAACCTGACATACACTGGCTCAGCCAGGTGATCAAGGTCAACATCAGTAGCCATAAACCAGGCTGGTAGTATATACGCTTGAGAGTACGTGAAAATAATAGCACTTTACCTCTGTGGTCTTGCTCCCTCCAAAATAATCCCAATATAATCATGAGAAAAACATCAGACAAATCCCAATAGAGGGGCACCTTACAGAATAGCTGATCAAGACCCCTCCAAACTGTCAAGGTCATCAAAAACAAGGAAAGTCTGAGAAACTGTCACAGCCAAGAGAAGCCTCAGGAGAAACAACGACTGGGTGTAATGGGGTATCCTGGATGGATTCTTGGGGGAGGGGGAAGGCCTTTAGGTAAAAACTGGAAATCAAAATAAAGTATGGGCCTTAGTTAATAGTAATCTATCAATATTAGCTCATTAATTGAAACAAATATCCCACACTCATGCAAGATGTTAATAAGAAAACTGGTTGGAATCAAAATAAAAACTTAATTTAAAAAATAACGGGAGGGGGCGCCTGGGTGGCTCAGTCAGTTAAGCATCCAACCCTGGCTCAGGTCATGATCTCACAGTTTGTGAGTTCGAGCCTTGAGTCGTGCTCTGCGCTGACAGCTCCGACCCTGGAGCCTGTTTTAGATTCTGTGTCTCCGTCTCTCTCTGACCCTCCCCCACTCACACTCTGTCTCTCTCAAAAGTAAATAAATAAACATTTTTTAAAAATAACAGGAAAACTGAGTGTGGTGCTTATACAGGAACTCTCCATACTATTTTTCTCAATCTCTCTATATGTTTACAATATTCTAAAAAGTAAAGTTTATTTCATTTTTTTTAAGTTTACTTATTTATATTGAGAGAGAAAGCAGAAACAGGGAAGGCGCAGAGAGAGAGAGGGAGAGAAAGAATCCCAAGAGGGCTCCACACTGCCAGCACAGAACCCGATGCAGAGCTCAACCCACAAACTGTGAGATCACGACCTGAGCCAAAGCCAAGTGTCTGTACTTAACTGACTGAGCCACCCAGATGCCCCAATAAAGTCTATCCGAAAAAGAAAGGAAAAAAGCAAGCAAACTAGCTAGCTGAGTCCAAGCCCCACCTCCTCCAGGGAGCCTTCCTGGTTCATGCTTGGGCAGTGAAGGGGCATTGAGGTTGCCAGCAGGCAGTTCTGCTCATGTTCCAGAACCTCTCTGATGGGGAACGTCCTGTTTTAGGAGATGCAAGCTGAAGTCCTGGGCGGTCAACTGTCATGGTGCATTCATGTAACTCTCAAACGCCCCCCTCCCCAAAAAAAAGTGTGTGTGTAGGGAGGGGAGGGGGCGTGCAAAAACGGAGCAACAATACTAACAAGTGGTGAACCTGGGGGGAGGGTGAGTGAGTGCTCATTGAGCTATTCTTGCAACTTCTCTGGAGGTTTTACTATTTCAAAACAAAAAGCTGGGACATGCCAGGAGGATGGGCAGGAGGGACCCACCGGAACCTCATGTGCAGGGAGGAAGCAGAGGCCTGGAAGGTGGTGGGGGTGGGGGAGGGAGGCAGATTTGGCCAGGGTCTGTGAAGCCCAAATGCTCAGGGCCTGACAGGCAAGGGTGAGAGGCTGCGATGCAGTCAGCAGGCAGGACAGGAGTTCCCCAGGCCTGGCTTCCCCATCTAACCCATCCCCCAACCTTGCAAGCGGGCGGGGGGCGGGGGCGGGGGAGGGGGGCAGAGCTGCCCCAGGGCTGCGCTGCATGGATACTGTCCACGTCCTCCCTGAAACACACGTACAAGGGGTCTCCTGGCTCCCGCGTCCCCAGGCTTGTGGCCACCCATGCCTGATTCCCTATTGTCTCCTGATCCCATGCTGCCCTCCTGATGGGGACAGTGGCCTCCCCCACCCCTACCTAACTAAACAGCCCGGGGCCTCTGGGACCAAAGCAAGCCTCCCAAGCTTTATCCCTTCCCTGTGCCCTGGACAGCCCAGGGAGCTTGGGCCTCGTTGCCTCAGACGCAAGGTCAGTAACACTAAGCACTCCTCAGATGCTCATAGCAGCACTATTCCAACAACCAAAAGGTGGAAGCAACCCCAGTGGCCATTAGTGAGCGAATGCATCACCAAAGCGTGCTACATCCCTACACTGGAATTCCTTCTTAGCCATAAAAGGGAATGGAGTGCTGATCTACACCACCGTGCAGATGAACCTTGAGAACATTGTGCAAAGTGCAAAGCACCACATAAAAAGGCCGCATATTGTATGGGTCTGTTTACAAGAAATGTCTTGAAGAGGCAAATCTATAGGGACAGGACATGGATTAGCGGCTTAGGGCCAGAGAGTTGCATAACTGTAAATATACCAAAAACCACTGAATTATACACACTCTACACGGGTGATTTTTATGGGATATGGATTGTATCTCAATAAAGCTGCTGGAAAAACAGTCATTAGCACTTCCCAAATGCCTGCGGGCTGCACGCAGCTGCTGTTAACCCTCAGGAGACTCTCCGATTTGGTAAGGAAGACAGGAAGCTTGGAGCATTTCAGTGATCTCCCCCAGGGACACATGGCATGTGCAGGCAGAACCTGAACCCCGGACTGACCAGGACAGAAGGGTGTGTAACCACCACCACAAGCACCAGGTCTGCTCGAGTTCATTTCCAAGACACTCCTGAACCCCCAGAACCCCACAGGCCCTGCCTCTGAGAGCTGCAGGTCGGCTGTGGACACACTGGAGGGGATCGGGCCTGCCTGAGATGGTGTGGGGCTGGGGTGGAAATTCAGGGTGCCTAGCCACACCCCGAAGCTCAGCCCCCTGTCTGGCGGCGCTGGGATGCCCAGCAAGGAGACAGAGACCCCCGCAGGGACGCTGCCTCTCCCACCGGACAAGGTTGTCCATCTCCCCCTCCAAGGTTGGGCAGGCACCGACCTGCGGCTGCGCTTCCGGGAGTCGCCCCCGTGTGTTTGTTTGTGGGAATTGCAGCCTCCGAGGGTCCGCGCGCTGCAGGAGCTGAGTTTTAAAAATCTCTCCGGCGCTCTGGCGGGTGGAGAGGAAGGGGCAGCTGTGACCGGCAGAGGTACGCTGGGGCTTTCCAGAGTCCCCCCCAGTGGAGTTAAGTGCACTGCCAATGGGGAGCCCATAGATGGGGTTTACAGATTTTTCATCATGATGGAAAATAAAAGCTGACCAGTGCCTGGAGGGAGGGGGGGGTGCCTCAGCTGGGCAGCCCTGAAGTGGGCTCCCTTGGGTGTCTCAGAGGGCACAGCATGTGTGGCCGAGGCCCTGAAGCAAAGGGTGAGGAGGTGACCATCCAGGGCAGGACAGTGAGGTCCACAGGTAGGGGGCAGCCCACACCTGATGGGGTCCCCTGAGGAGCAGGGGAGAGACTGAGTCTGAGAGGGATGAACCTACAAAATGAGCTTGGGGTGAGGGGGGAGGTCTGCTGTCCATCCAGGGGGCAGGGAGGAGGGTAGGTAGGGGAGTGTGTGCCAGTGTGAGAGGAACAGGAGGGGGATGGGCAAGGGTCCCTGGGGTGACTCCAGAGTTGCAGCCCCTGCCTTCCCCTCCCCCACACTAACACACACACACACACACCCAGCCACAGGCCTGGAGGCAGCCCGACCAAGGACAAGCTGGCCAGTCACCAAGCCCCTGCCACTGATCCCCCCACTTGCCGCCTCCCCTGGCCCCTGGGGAGAAAGAGTTTAGTGAAGAGACAAGGCCCAGAGTAGAAGGCTCAGTGCAGGAAGAGGAAAGCCCTGAGGGGTGGGTAAGGCTGGGTCCCATCCAGGCAGCCCCCAGGCTCAGTTTCATCAGGCTAAAAACGGAAGGAGCTCTCGGGCTGGGCACCGCCTCTTTATGGCTTTTGGTGAAACCTGGCCCTGGGGACAGGGAAGAAGTTTCCCAGGCAGGTGGGGAGGAAGGAGTGACTCATTCCTCACTCCCAGGCTCCGTGACACCACAGAGCCTAGGAATTAGCCCAAAGCAGCCAACCGGGCCAGTCAGAGAGAAAACAGCCCCAGCCCCACCCTGGCCACTCTCACCTCCCACCTCCCGCCACCGCCACCCACAGGAAGGGACCGAGCACACGCCCGGAACAGTGGATTCCCTGGATGAGAAACACACACCCTCTCACACAAGCGCGCACACACACACACACACACACACACACACGTAAACCCCCACCACCCACAGACACAGGCACGCCCATCCAGGGGGTCCTGGGTTCTCACCAAGAGGCCCACCATCACTAGTGCGTAGCAAAGTGCTCAGCACGGCCCCCACTGAGGATAGAGACCTGCTCGGAGACACAGCCCACCCCGGCGGGGCTCAGTTAGCAGGATGAAGAAGCTCCGTGGGAAACGAGAAAGGAGATGAGGCAGCAGAGGTGGAGGGGATGCGGAATCAGGGTGGTCACTGCTGAGGACCTGGATCTTAGACAACCAGGGCCAGGCACCCGTTGGTGATGAGAAGCTGAGGTGCCCCCAGTAGGGTCCCTCACATAGCCCCGCGCAGGTGTCCACACCAGCCCGCTGCAAAATCACTGTCCAAGAATCCCCAGAACGGACGGCACCTGAGCACATAGGCGGCTTCTGTCGGCGGAGCCCAGCTCTGGCGTCCAGGCCCAGGACTCCCAGGCTGTGGCATCTGCCGACTAGTTTCACAGCTTCTGGTGTCTGTGGTTCCTTCATAGTTTTCCACCTCAGACAGGCCTCCCAGGGCAGGGCCTGTGTCCCCACAGGAAATTCTCCCCAGGGGCGTGGACATGGCCAGGGCCCCCCCGTGTTGAAGATAGCAGGTGTGTTGGCTGTGATTATTTTTACGGAAAGCAACAAAAACTGACAATGTGTAAATTAAGTCAAAAAAGATAAGTATGAGTCGGGGTGTCTGGGTGGCTCAGTCGGTTAAGTGTCCAACTTTGGCTCAGGTCATGATCTCGAGGTTTGAGGGTTCGAGCCCTGCGTCAGGCTCTGTGCTGACAGCCAGCTCAGAGCCTGGAGTCTGTTTCAGGTTCTGTGTCTCCCTCTCTCTCTGACCCTCCCCTGCTCACGCTCTCTCTCTCTCTCAGAAATAAATCAAAAAAACAATAAAAAATTTTTTAAAAAACTGGCATGTTTGGGGAAACCTGTAAGCTCAGTTGGTAGAGTGTATCACTCTTGATCTCGGGGTTGTGGGTTTGGGACTCATGTTGGGTGTAGAGATTACTTACAAATAAAACCTTTAAAAAAACAGGCATGATATGCACAAAAATCAACTCAAAATGGATAAAGGACCTGAACGTGAGACAGGAAACTATCAACACCCTAGAGGAGAAAGCAGGAAACAACCTCCTTGACCTCCACCGCAGCAACTTCTTACTTGACACATCCCCAAAAGCAAGGGAATCGAGAGCAAAAATAAACTGTTGGGACCTCATCAAGATTAAAAGCTTCTGCACAGCAAAGGAAACAACCCAGAAAATTAATAGGCAACCAACGGAATGGGAAAAGATAGTTGCAAATGACATATCAGATAAAGGGTTAATATCCAGAATCTATAAGGAACTCACCAAACTCCACGCCCGAAAAACAAACAACCCAGTGAAGAAATGGGCAGAAGACATGAACAGACACTTCTCCAAAGAGGACATCCAGATGGCCAACAGACACATGAAACGATGCTCAGCATCCCTCCTCATCAGGGAAATACAAATTAAAACCACACTGAGATACCACCTCACACCAGTCAGAGTGGCTAAAATGAGCAAATCAGAGAACTCTAGATGCTGGCGAGGATGTGGAGAAACGGGCACCCTCCTGCACTGTTGGTGGGAATGTAAACTGGTACAGCCCCTCTGGAAAACAGTGTGGAGGTTCCTCAGGAAACTAACAATAGAACTCCCTTATGACCCAGCAATAGCACTGCTAGGAATTTACCCAAGGGATACAGAAATGCTGAGGCATAGGAGCACATGTACCCCAATGTTCATAGCAGCACTCTCCACAATAGCTAAAACATGGAAAGAGCCTAAGTGTCCATCAACAGACGAATGGATCAAGAAGATGTGGTTTATCTATACCATGGAATACTACATGGCAATGAGAAACAATGAAATCTGGCCACGTGTAGCAACATGGATGGACCTTGAGGGTGTTATGCTGAGCGAAATAAGTCAGGCAGAGAAGGACAAATACCATATGTTTGCACGTATAGGAGGATTAGGAGGAACTTGACGGAGGACCAAGGGGGAGAAGAAGGGCGGAAATGGTGGGGGAAAGGGAGAGAGGCAAACCATGAGAGACTCTTGAATGCTGACAAAAACTGAGGACTGATGGATGTGGGGGGGAGAGGGGGATGGGCATGAAGGAGGGCACTTTGGGGATGAGCACTGAGTGTTATGTAGAAACTAATTTGACAATAAACTATTTGTAAAAAAAATAAATAAATAAATAAAATAAAAAATAAAAAATAAAAATGTATTCATATATAAAAAAAAAGGAAAAAAAAACAGGCATGATAAAAGATAATAAAAAAGCTATACAACTCACATAGCCAACAAATGGTTAGTAATCAGAATATATAAAGAATTTCTACAAAACCAAGAAGAAAAAGACAATCTAATAGAAAGATAGTCAAAGGCTATGAATTGGAATCTTATAGAAGAAATTGGAATGATCAATGAATCTATAAAAGGTGTTTAGTGCATTTTAAAAAGAAAAACGGGGGAGGGCGCCTGGACCACTCCATCAGTTGAGCATCCGACCCTGGCTCAGGTCATGATCTCAAGGTTTGTGACTTCGAGCCCCGCACCACATTGGGCTGGCTGTTGTCGGCATGGAGCACACTTTGGATCCTCTGTCCCCCTTCCCCTCCCCCTCCTCCACTTGTGCAATCTCTCAAAAATAATAAATATTTTTTTTAAAAAAAGGTGTTCAACCTCACTAGCCATCAGATAAATGCAAATTACAAGTTACCATATCACATCCACAGAAGAACAGAAGTTAAAAAGTCTGACACTACCAAGTATTTACGAGGATGTGTAGCAACAGAACTCTCCCACACGTTGGAGAGAGTGTTGGTTGGCACAACAATTTTAAAGAATCATTGGGCAATATCTGGTAAGGCGGAAGGTGCATTCATTTACCCTATGATCCAGCAATTCGCTTCCAAAGAAACTCTCATGCATACGCACCTGTAGGCATTTATAAGGATGTGCGTCGCATCTTATTTGTGACTGCAAAACAGTTGGAAATAATCCAACTCGTAGACAGAAGAGACGTAAACTGTGGTGCACTCACAGAATGGAATGCTACACAGCAGTTACAGTGAATGAACTAGAGCTTCTAGTAGAAACGTGGGTCAATTTTGAAAACATATGGTCAACGAGAAAAGCAAACCAGAGAATGATATGTGCAATCTAAGACCATTTATGTAAAAATTTTTAAGATGCAAAATAGATCTATGTGTTGTGAGTGGATGTATACATAAGAAGCAAAAATATAATAACCTGAACAGGAAGATGGTGTGTCAACTTTAGGACAATGTTCCCTGGAGGAAGAGAAGGGAATGGGATAGTGAAGAGGCATGAAAGATTTGCTAAATCTGAGTGATGGAGTCGAATGGGGGTTTTTTACATTATTCTTTGCACATTCCTGAGTGTTCGAAATACCTCATAACTTTAAATATATGTTTGAGGAGCACCTGGGTGGCTCAATCCGGTTAAGCGCCTGACTCTTGATTTCAGCTTAAGTCATGGTCTCATGGTTTGTGAGTCCGAGTCCCATATCAGGCTCTGCACTGACACGGTGCAGAGCCCACTTGGGATTCTCTCTCTCCCTCTCTCTTTGCCCTTCCCCCACTCACTCTCCCTCTCTCTCTCAAAATAAATCAGTAAGCTGTAAAAATAAAAATAAAAAATAAAAATATGTGTTTTAAGGGGAGGAGGTAATTTTAGAGTACAGCAGCAAGATGGTGGACGGGTGGCCAACTTGGGTGTCTCTGCAGCAGATCCCAGGCTGTGCCTTCCCTCCTTTCCCCCACAGCTCAGACTCGGAGGCTGGGCCAGCACTCTTCTCCTATGGAGATGGCTTCGCCTTCATCCCTGGGCCTCCCAGCCTTTGGTCCTGGAGGTGAGCTTCTCTGAACATTTATCAGTGGTGACAGCAGAGTATAGACGTTCAGGAGGGTCCCTGAGCTATACAGGCACTGCCCCCGCTTCCCTCTGGTAAGTGTGACTTGATATGCCCTCCATGATGAGAGTCAATCCCTTCATCCACTGTAGTGACTCACTTTTGCCTGTTCTCATAGGGGCACAAGGAACCTTACTGGCCAGGAGGCCCCCTCCCTTCCAGGGTAGAGCATCTGTTATCATGAAGTCCCCCACGAGAGCATCCCTCCTTCGGGTTCAGAAAAGAAAACTATTAAGAGTGGATCATAGGGTGTTCCTCGGGTGTTTCTGTCCCTCCGTTCTTGGATCAACACATACCAAGATCCTGGAGACCTAATTCAGGCCAGGCTTAATGCCCCATTCACAAAGTATGACCTAGAAGTACATAGGAACTCCCCTTGCCCCACCCTTGCCTTTTGAAAGATGTCCAAAGTATGGAGATCTGTGGTCCACTGCAACAGACCTCCTTTCCTCTCCTCTCTTCCCCTCTCACACCCCACCACTGATCCTTAGCAGATCTAGAAGCTTCTCCCGAAACCTCTTTTCTACCCCCAGAGCTAGAGCTCTGTTCCTTTCCTGCCCATCTCAACCCTTTACCTATATATCTCCATCATCTTCCCCCTAGTAAGCACGTTGTCCTTCTGACCAATGAGATGGGGGACAAGTCCCATCTCAGTGGCTGAACCCTCTTTAGCAGACCGGGGAGGAAAGAAGTCCGCGAGCGCACATGGGTTCTGCCCACAGGAGAAGCGACGTCTGCCAGGCAGCAGTCCAAACTCCCAGGCTGCTGTCTCCTGGGTGGCGTCCCTGCTGTCTTCAAAAGGCCATTTCATCATCCTGCAAGGCCCAACGCTTCTAGATGGTGGGGTTTGTGGTACGAGCAGGATTCCCAGGACAGTGCCCCCTATGCTTCCTTTGCTGGGGCAACTTCCGGATCAGAAGCAATATGGCAAGGATTCACCAGCATAGCATAGGAGGCATTAGTAAGTTCATGAAGGGTGCCACTGGCAGCAGCGTGGTACACAGTAAAGCAAATACAAATCCCAAATAAGCGTCTGTCAGGGTACGGACAAATTGCTGACATCCTCCCAACAGGGGTCCAGAGTGATGGGGGTGCATTAGGCTCGGTGGTCCCTAAGGAAGGAGAGGACCATAATGGATTCGGGATTGGTGCTATTTTTGCTGCCCATGGGCACCAGGGACAGCCTTCATGAGAGAAAGCCCCGCATGGCCTCCCTCCCTTGCCATAGGGGCCTCCTCTGTGGCCAGAAGCCCATCAAGCAGGCACTGGGCTGGCTGGGGAAGGAGGCTAGCTGGCACCCACTGGGCTGCTCCTCAGCCCACAGCCCCAGGACTCCCTTTTGGGTTGGAGCTCAGAGTCAGGGCTCTGGCTCTGACACGGGAGCGTGGCCCCTGTCAGCGATAAGGCAGAAAACACTAACGGTTGAGTAACCTCTGAGAGAGCCCTATCTTAAATCAACTTCTCTCTCCTTGGGCCTCAAAAGCTGCTTTGTTTAACTTCATGCTGTTTGGATGAAGATATGATAAGGTCCCTTAAGGTTTACATAAACTTAGAATGCACCGGAGCCTAGTACCTTCCATTCCCTGAGAAGGAGGCTTCAAGACGTGAGGACGCAAGACCTTCCAGGAGCTGAGGACCAGGGTCTCACAGCCCTCTCTCTGCTGCAGTGCCCTCAGCCCCCGCCTATCCCCACCGAGTTTCCCTAGGATTTCTCTCTTTTCCTTTCCCTTTTTCTCGTTTTGGTTGCCAATAAGGGATCCAGGGCCCAAACCCAGAACTACAGAAGCTAAGCCAGGTATCTCAAGTGGTTAAGAGGGATGAACAGGTAATGAAAATGCGTACTCAGAGCCAGGGGACAGACAATGGGGGGGTGGGACTTCCACTTCTAAGAAGATGGAGTAGATTACATTTCCCTATTCCTTCTGCCAAGTACAGCTGAAACCCCTGGACTTTTTTTTTTTTAATGTTTATTTATCTTTGAGAGAGAGAGAGAGAGTCCAAGGAGGGGAGGGGCAGAAACAGAGGGAGACTCAGAATCCGAAGCAGACTCCAGGCTCTGAGCTGTCAGCAGAGCCCAATGTGGGGCTCGAACTCAGAAACCATGAGATCATGACCTGAGCCGAAGTGAGACCCTTAACTGATGGAGCCACCCAGGTGCCCCCAAACCCTTGGACTTTGTAGATAAAATGGAACTGAGAAGATTGAAAGGTGGAGAGAAGGCAGACCAGCTAGGAACCTCTAGACCCGAGGACATGTTATGCCCTCATCGTCGCCATCTTGCTAGCCACTTTCAGGGTCCTTATAGAACGTGGTGAGCGCCCTAGCTTTTTTTTTTCCTTCATGAATCCCAGACACGGAACTGAAGAAGTAGACGACCAGAAGACACCAATGGGCACAGACAAAGAAAAACCCAAAAGAAAGCTCTAGTCAAAGGACCAGAAAAGGGACAGCCTAGAAAAACAAAGAAATTTTAGACAATAACCACTTTACACCAGCCAAACACCAGAGAAAACACTGGTGTCACCCATACCCACATTATTTGTGTAGCCAGGTAGAGGGCCTAGACCTCTATCCTCAAGAGGCTGTACCAAAGCAAGCAACACCCCCACTAAGGTGATGTCACAATCTGCCCCTTCAGTATCAGTGCAGATCACATGGGGAGTTTAGCTGTCTATGCTCAATGGGGAGTAAAAAACACCACACAGCCTCCCCCAACAGGTTGTGTCAGAAGAAGTCACCCCCACCATGCTGTCGGTGGAAACTACCTGAAAAGCCAGAACTCCTATCCCTATCCAGAAGTAAAGAGAAGATCCCCTACCCTTCTCCCTGCCCCAAATGCTAACCAAGGCCAAATGGGGAACGCAGAACTTCTACTTCTGCCTGGCAATATGAGGAAGCCCCTTGCCCTTCTCCTACAATGTCAAAATAAACCATCTAAAACAGAAAGTTTAAATAAGATCTGGACTCTCAGAACATAATACCAAAATGCCCAGGATTCAACTGAAAATCATTTATCAAACTCAGAAGCAGGAAGATCTCAAACTGAATGAGAAAGACAAGCAAGGTGACAGAGATGTTGGAATGCCCTGAAAAAAATCGTCTTAAACCAACCATAATAAAAATAATTACATGAGCAATTATGAATGCACTTAAAATGAATGCAAAATATGGGGCGCCTGGGTGGCTCAGTCTTAAGTTTCCAACTCTTGATTTCGGCTCAAGTCATGATTCCAGCGTCATGGGATCGAGTCCCGAGTTGGGCTCTGAGCTGAGTATGGAACCTGCTTAAGATTCTCTCTCTCTCGGGACGCCTGGGTGGCTTAGTCGGTTAAGCGTCCAACTTTCGCTCAGGTCATGATCTCGCGGTTCGTGGGTTCAAGCCTCGCGTCGGGCTCTGCGCTGACTGCCAGCTCAGAGCCTGGAGCCTGTTTCAGTCTGTGACTCCCTCTCTCTCTGACCCTCCCCTGCTCACGCTGTCTCTCTCTCTCTCTCTCTCCTAGAAATAAATAAATCATTAAAAAAAAAAAAGATTCTCTCTCTCCTTCTGTCCCTCCCATGCTCACACTCTCTTAAAAAAAAAAAAAAAAGGCAAATCTAGGTGCTTGGGTGGTTCAATCAGTTGAGCATCCAACTTTCACTCAGGTCATAATCTCACCGTTCATGAGTTCAAGCCCCACATCGGGCTATGTGCTCTCAATGAAAAGCCTGTTTCAGATCCTCCAGCCCCCTCTCTTTCTGCCCCTCCCTCGCATGCTTTCTTTCTCTCACTCTCTCTCAAAAATAAATTTTAAAAAAAGGCAAATCTAAATATAAAGCATTTAAGACAGAGAGAGATAGAGAGGAGCAAAATAAACCCAAAGCAAATGAAGGAAGGAAATAATAAAGATAAAAACAGAAATCAATGGACTTGAAAATAGAGATCAATGAAAGAGAGAGATGGTTCTTTGAAAGAAAACGATAAACATGACCTTTAGCAAGGCTGGCAAAGAGAAAAAAAGAGAGAGAAGACACAACTTATCAATAGGAATGAAACAGGAGCCATCATACAGACCGTACAGACATCATCCAAAGGAAAATAAGCAAATATTACGAACAGCTCTACAACATAATTTCAACAGTGTAGATGAAATTGTTCACTTTTTCAAACACACACATACACATACACTACAACTCACCCAATGTGAACTAGATAATTTAAATAGCCCTGTAAGTGTTAAGGAAATTAAATTTCCAATGTTAAACTCCTAAAAATGAATTTCCAGGCCCAGTTTTCACTGGAAAATTCTACTGTGTTCATCAGGGTTATCCAGAGGAAAGACAGAGAAGAAGAGAGAGAGAGAGAGGGAGAAAGAGAGAGAGAAATTATAGGAATTGGCTCACCCAGTTACGGAGACTGAAGAGTCCCACAGTCTGCCATCTGCAAGCTGGGAAACCAGGACAAGAAGTGGTATAATCCAGTCCAATTCCAAAAGCCTGAGAACGGGGAGGTCTGTTCTGTGAAAGAGAAGTATATGCAAAACAACCCCCAAAGGCCAAAGGAGCTGTGAGGTTGAAGAAAAAGGCCAACAAGTACAGCTTGACCTGAAATGGTTTAAGGGGACTAATGGACAGACGTAGGTCTTGAACTGCTGCAAGATGAGTCGATCTCCACAACCCCACCTCCCTTAAGACGGGCTTTTATAGCCTTAGAGGCCAAGTACAGCTGGAGGACTACTCAGGAAAAGAATGCTTAAGAATCATGTGTGTTGTAGTCCTATCTCCAGGGCAAATCAAGCATGTTATGTCTCAAGGGTGTTCTTAAGGACGTGGTTAAACAAAAGGAAAAGAGTGGGGAGTGTACTCAAGAAGGTTTCAAGTCCATGACTGGCTCAGTCAGTAGAGCATGCATGCAACCGGATTTCACAGTTGTGAGTTCAAGCCCCACGTTGGGCATGCAGCCTACTTAAAATAATTTTTTTTTATTGTTTCAGGTTACAGAATGGTTATGGCAGACTTGATTTCAGGTCACAGGATGATCATCATGGTGGATTTAAACCTTTCATTTAATATTACCCTAATACCAAAACCAGCCAAGTATAGTACAAAAATAGAAAACTTCAGACCACTATTGCTCATGAATATAGACTTAGAAGTCTTCAACAAAATATTAGCAAATAGAATTCAGCATATATAAAAAGAATTACACATAATAACAAGTGGAAATTATCCCAGACATGCAAGACCAGCTCATTATTCTAAAATCAATAATGTAATCCACCGCATGAACAAGCTAAAGAAAACTCACCTAATCATTTCAATTGATGCAGAAAAAGCATCTGACAAAATTCAACATCTATTCATGGTTTAAAACAAGAAACCGGGGCACCTGGGTGGCTCAGCTGGTTAAGCGTCTGACTTCAGCTCTGGTCATGATCTCATGGTTCATGGGTTCAAGCCCCACGTTGGGCTCTGTGTTGACAGCTTGGAGCCTGGACCCTGCTTCAGATTCTGTGTCTCCCTCTCTTTCTGCCCCTCCCCGGCTCATGCTCTGTCTCTCTCTCTCTCTTAAAAATAAATAAACATTAAAAAATTTTTAAAAACAGGGGCACCTGGGTGGCTCAGTCGGTTAAGCGTCCGACTTCAGCTCAGGTCATGATCTCACAGTTCATGGGTTCAAGCCCCATGTTGGGCTCTGTGCTGACGGCTAGCTCAGAGCCTGGAGCCTGTTTCAGATTCTGTGTCTCCCTCTCTCTCTGACCCTCCCTGTTCATGCTGTCTCTCTCTCTCAGAAATAAATAAAAAAAAATTTTTTTTAAATTTTTTAAAAAAAACAAAAACAGGCGCACCTGGGTGGCTCAGTCAGTTAAACGTCCGACTTCGGCTCAGCTCATGATGTCACAGTTTGTGGGTTCAAGCCCTGCATCGGGCTCTGTGCTGACAGCTCAAAGCCTGGAGCCTGCTTCCAATTCTGTGTCTTCCTCTCTCTCTGCCCCTCTCCTACTTGTGCTCTGTCTCTCTCTCAAAAATAAACATTAAAAATTTTATTAAAAAAAACTATTAAAAACAAAAACAAAAAACTCTGAAATATAGAAACAGAGGGGGAACTTCCTCAACTTGATTAAGAGTATCTTCAAAAAATCCTATAGCTAACATTCTACTCAATGGTGAAAGACTAGAGGCTTACACCCCAAGATCAAACCAAAGCAAACATGCTGGCTCTCCCCACTCTTATTCAGCTAGTGTCATAAGGTGTAGCCAGAGCAGTAAGACCAAAAAAAAAAAAAAAAAAAAGGGAAATGACAGGTGTACAGATGAGAAAGGAAAGGATAAATCTATCCCTATTTGCAGATGACATGATTGCCTCTGTAGGAAATTCTAAGAAATGTACAGAAACCCGCCTGGAATAAGTGAGTTTAACAAGGTTTCAGGATACAAGATAAACACATAAAACTAAACATAGAATACGCTGAATTCTATTTGCTCTTTGGAAGACCCTGTCAAGAGGACAAAAAGACAAGCTAGCGTGGGAGCAAGCGTGTGTTAAAATTAGTAGAGAAATCTCACTAAAATGGAGTGGGGGAATGGCAGGGGGAGTTCTCTCCTGTGCTAACACTTATCCCCAATCGCAAATCCAAAAGGAAGAGACTATTTGCAAGCTGATGCCACTTTACTACCGTGCAGCCGGAGGAGGAAAGCCTTTCCTCCTTCCCCGGCAACAGCCCAGCCAATGAGAGACTGACACATGAAACTGATAACAAAGTTTAAAGCACACATTTAGCGATATGCAGAATCATTACTGCGTATTCCTTACCCTCACTCATCTGGACACATCATACACAAATACTGCACGCCCACACACACACACACACACCCTCTGCCACACTGACACCCGGATGCTGTCACCAGTTACAGGGCGACACTTCCTCAGCATCCACAGTAGGCACAGATGGACTCCCTGTGCAACCGCATCCCTGGACTCCACATGGTTTGCCCCCGGCAAAGGACATCTGGGCCCCCAAATGCCTCAGGCTTGGGCTCTTCCCCCACCACCCCCCCTTTGCACACAACTCTCACACTTCCCATGCAGGAATGTGGCCCTGGTGGAGTAGCCGGCTGGCCAGAGCGTGCTGGGACAGGAGACACACAGGATGCCTGCTCTCCCGGGGTGACACTAGGCAGGAGACAAGGAACAGGCTAATGTAGCTGCAGGCACTCTTCCTTTGCTTCCTCTTTGCCTAGCACTGTGCTCCTTGGAATCACGCACACACACACACAGACAATGCCATTCTACCCAGTCACGCCTAGTGCCTCCAGCCGTCAAATCCTTCTCCACCCGCCCCAACCCAGCCTCCTAATGGAAGGCTTTCCCGGATCAGCGCAGCCCCAGAACCCTCCTTCCAAACATCACTCAGCACTGCAGGGTTCCTTGCTGACACTGAAGGACAGGAGGCTCAGGAGTGTGCGTTTCTGGGGAGGGGGGTCGCGGGGAGTGCATTGTGCCTGGAGCCCCCCAGCCTCAGCTCCTACCACCCCCTTCTCAGCCCTCTCCCTTCAAAGGCAGCGACATCCTGCACCCTCTGGGGCACACACACCGCACAGACGTGCCTCAGGTCCTGAGCACAACGCTGCTGCCTCTCTCTCAAAGTAAATAAATAAACTTAAAAAAAACAAAAAAGCAACCCGTCCTCATTAGCAGCCGCTCCCCATTTCCTCCCAATGCCCCCACCCCCAGCTCCTGGCAGCCACCCCATCTACTTTCTGTCTCTGCAGATTTTCCTGTTCCTGGTATTTTTTGAAAATGGAATTACCTAGCGTGTCAGGCTTTGTGACCGGCATCTTTAACTTATCATAAAGTTGTCAAAGCCTAGCCAGGTATCAGTACTTTATTCCTTTTTATGACCAAATAATATTTCATTGATAGACATATCACGTTTGGTTAACCATTTGCCAGCTGACACTTAGGGTGTTTCCTTTTTTTTTTTTTTTTGAGAGAGAGAGAAAGAGCAGGTGCGCGAGTCAGGGAGGGGCAGAGAGAGAGGAAGACAAAGGATCCAAAGTAGGCTGCAGTCTCTGAGCTGTCAGCACAGAGCCCGATGCGGGGCTCGAACCCACAAACCGTGAGATCATGACCCTAGCCAAAATTGGACACTTAACCGCTGAGCCCCTGGGGCGCCCCTGGGTGTTCCCACTTCTTGCTATTATGAATAGCGTTGCTGTGAGCATTCATGTATGTGCTTTTGCGCAAACACATTTCTCATCTCCCTTGAGTCAATACCTAGAAGTGGAATTGCCGGGGCAAAAAAGTCACTCTACCTGTTGAGGAACTGCCAGGCTGTTCTCAAAAGCAACCTGACGTTTCACGTTCCCATCAGGGTGTGAGAGTTCCAGTTCCTCCAGCTCCTCGTCACCACTTGTCTGTGTGCGTCTTTATGACCCCGGCCGTCCTCGTAAGGATGCAGTGGCATTTCTTTGTGCCTTTGACTGGCATCTGCCTAATGACTAATGGCCTGGAGCGTCTATCTCTTCATGCGCTTCTCGCCCATTCATGTGTCGTCTTTGTCTATTCGGAATGTCTGTTCGGACCCTTTGACCATTTTCTAAATTAGGTTATTTGCCTTTTTATTATTGGGTTGTAAGCACCAAGGCAGATATTAAACACAAAGCTGATTGGAGCTGTTTGCCCAGAGCCAAAGTCTTATTTGCAGAGTTCCTGAAATTTGGCCCCTGGGCACGAAGCTTCCCCCTCCCCTCCCCCACCGTCCCTCTCCACCTCGCGTCCTCTGCAGCCCTGCCCAGCACATCTGATCCCTGAGCCTCAGGAGCAAGGCCCCTCTCCTTGTCCACCCCTCCCAACCCAAGTAACTCAGAACTAACCCTTCCTCATAGGTGAGGAACTTGAGGCTCAAGGAGGAAAAGTACTTGCTCAAGTTCACACCGCTGGGGAGGGGCAGCCAGGCTCACCTTTAGGTCTATCCCACACTCTCTCCACACACTCCCTGCACATTTGCATGTTCTGCCGAGTCCATATTCCCAGCCCTGTGAGGTGGGTCATGCAGACATTTAGCAGCAGAAGAAACTAATGTAAGAGATGACATCACTTTCCTCGGCCTTGCAGCTAACAGGAGACAGAGGCACCCCACCCCACCCCCCACCCCCAGGCACCACCAGCAATCCATTCTCTGGCCCAATGCGCCTGACTTCACCACCCCCTACACCCAGCCACGGTGCCTGGGGCTTCTGTTTCTCTTCTGGCCCAAAGCCACCCTCCCTAAACAGGAAACAGAGCAGCCAGCAGTCCGGTGAGATGGACCCAGACTACACCAAGTTCCTCCGGGACAGCCCCCACCCAGCACCAGCTGGGCCCTCTGGCCGGGCACTCCCAGCCCTGCCCAGCCCAGCCCCTATAGGCCCAGCCCAAGACCTTTGCCCCGAAAGAAGCAGGGATCCTGGCTTTCATGGCCCTCTGGCCCTGTTTATCTTACTCTCTTACCACCCCAGGGCCTGGGCACTTAGGGACGAGACTGCCAGCGTGTGGTTTGATAGCTATGGGCCAAACCAGCTCAGTGAGGTCTCTCATCTCACCTGGAGGTGCCCTTTGTTCTTATTAGATTACAAAGCTCCCTCGTGGCAAAGAAAACGCACAGAAACCCCCGCCCGTTTGAGGACATTCTGGATGTCTGAGTGGAGATGACATACTGGAGAGGAGAGAGAAAAAATGAAAAATAAATTCGAAAACACAAGTATGACGGAGGGTGTTTAACACTAAGGAGAGTATAAAGTCTGCAAAGGAGATAGGACATTGTGGGGTGAGTGGCTGTAGGAAATCCAATGGCTGGAGTGAGGGGTGAGATGGAATGGGGGCAGCCCAAGCAGAAGCACCAAGGCCAATGCCTTAGAAAGGCTCTAAGCAGGGTCGGGGATAGCCCAGGTGTGGGAGTGTGAACATGAATAAAGGGAAGCCCCGCTGAAGTGGACCACAGATGCTAGAAGGAGAGGCTGGGGCTGAGGCAGGTCATACCACTCCATGTCAGTTACAGGAAGAGCTGTCAATTACAGGCCCAATAGAGAAGGACATACACCCACCCTTGAAACTCAGCCAATGAGAATCCCTCATCACCCTGAGCTCCTGCTTCTGTCCAATGGACTTGCATTCCAAACAAGCTCTCCCAACTTCCTCCTTCTTCTCCATAAAATAATGGTCCCCAATCTGTCAGATTTGCCCAAAGAAAGCCATTTTTGCTGGTGAAGTAATGGACAGTTCTATGGGTTCTTTTTAATGTGGTTTTAAATTTATTTTGGCGGGGGGGGTGGTGTGTGTGCAGAGAGAGAGGGAGACACAGAATCTGAAGCAGGCTCCAGGCTCTGAGCTGTCAGCACAGAGCCTGATGCGGGGCTTGAACTCACAAGCCGTGAGATATTGACCTGAGCCAAAGTCAACGCTCAACCAACTGAGCCACCCAGGCGCCCCTCAAGCTCTATGCTTTGTGCCCAGCCCTCCAGGCTTTATTTGGGAACTGTTGTGAGGCCTTGGTTTTTATTGAAGGGTTTTTTGGTGTGTTTTTGTTTTTGTTGTTTTTTTTTTAATCTGTGAGAGCACTCGCTGGCCTTCAGTCTGATTCCTTGTCAGAACCACACTGTTCCTGTTGGAACTGGGCCAGCCTTCGATCCAATTACTTTAGAACTGGGCTGTTCCTAATGGAACTGGGCTGGCCTTTGGGCTGATTATTTCTGGAACCAGGCTATTCCTGGTGAAACTGCTGTTTAAGAATTTTACTCTTTGTTGCAGAGAAAAACCCCTAAGAAATGGTACCCCCGTCATCAAAATGCTTTGAGGGTGTCCCTCCTTACTGGTACTCTGGCTGGTTTTATGTTTAAAACTATGGTCCCTCCACATGCACGTTATAACTAAGTGAACCGACTTACCCAAGAGTAATTTAGAACTGCAATGGCCAGAACTTCTGATCTCCCCAAATTTGTCTTACTCAAAACTAAATTAGAAAGCCATGAAGCCATTTAAAAGAAAAAATGGGATACCTGTTTTAATTGGTACTATGAGGGGTGCCTGACTCGCTGTGTTGGTGGAGCATGTAGCTATTGGTCTCAGAGTTGTGGGTTTGAGCCCCATGTTGGGTATAGAGATTACTTAAAAATAAAATCTTAGAAATAAGTAAATAAGTGGTGCCTTGGGCTTCCAGGTGTTTTCAGCATTCTAAATTTGCCACTTTGAAAAATACCATTTCTAAATTAGCAGAGGCAAACAACTGAAAGAAATCAAAATGGCGTCTGAGGCCTCTTTCCCTCCCCTGTCTTTTCTGTCTGCTGACGGATGGTGGCCATCTTGTGCTCAGGCCCCGCCCCCGCCAGCGCTATTTTCCTGTTCTCCTTTGTCTCCTCACTCCCTCCTCTCCTGAATCTTTTTTTTTTTAATTTTTTATTTATTTCTGAGAGAGAGAGACTGAGAGACAGCATTAACAGGGGAGGGTCAGAGAGAGAGGGAGACGCAGAACCGGAAATAGGCTCCAGCCTCTGAGCTAGCCTGACACAGGGCTCGAACCCACGAACCGTGAGATCATGACCTGAGCTAAAGTCCGACGCTCAACCGACTGAGCCACCCAGGCACCCGCCTCCTCTCCTGAATTGAATTAAAGCCCACCTTGAAGGTTAAGGCTTCTGGGTATCCTACTACACCTCAAGTTTCTTATGTTCCTCGCCTAAGAATGGATTAGGAGCCATAGTTAAAAGAGTTTTCTGAGGCACCTGGGTGGCTCAGATCATGATTTTCCTGGTTTGGGGTTTGAGCCCCATGGTGGGCTCTGTGCTGACAGCTCAGAGCCTGGAGCCTGCTTCAGATTCTGTGTCTCCCTCTCTGTCTTCCCCTACACCCCTTGTGCCCTATCTCTCTCAAAAATAAACATTTAAAAAATTGTTAAATATAAATAAATAAATAAATAAATAAATAAATAAATAAATAGAAGAGCTTCCCAAAGTGACTGAAGACCCCAGGCCACTTGCTAAAGAATCTAACATCCAAACCTACCAGCCTGGTTTCTCAGATTTTTATCAGTCTACATACTTATTGCCAAGGACCAGGCCAGCCACTGGATAAAATGAACTGACAAGGAACATCTGGAAGGGGATTTAGAGAAACAAACCCCTAACTTTTGGCAAGAAGCTAGAACACTCACTGGAAATCCCCACTGAGCAATTACAGTAGCCTTCTGCTGATTGAGCCAAGATTGAGGCTTACACACAAAAATCTGACGAACCTGTTCATACTCACTACAGTGCACTCCAAATTGTCTTTTAAGAATATTCTGGTGGGGATGAGCACTGGGTGTTATATGGAAACCAACTTGACAATAAACTATTTAGAAGAAAAAAAAAAGAATATTCTGGTCTACTGGCACCTGGGTGGCTCAGTCGGCTGGGCATCCGACTCTTGATTTTTGCTCAGGTCATGATCTCACGGTTCATGGGATTGAGCCCCAAGTCAGGCTCTGTGCTGACAGTGTAGACTCTACTTGGGATTCTCTCTCTCTCTCTCTCTCTCTCTTTCTCAGTAAATAAATTAACATTTTTTAAGGCATTAGTCCTACAGAAGAAAAAAAAAAAGAATATTCTGGCCTTCTGGTCTCCCTTTAGATGTTAAGTCTACTTGGGTAGCATTTAAGTTTATGTTTATTAATGGCCTGAACCAGGATCTTTCTCTTTCATAAAAGGACCAGGAAGGAATGGAAAAGTGACCACTACAGATTTAGTTAGTGTGGCAAACTGTCTCACTCATATCCTAAATGAGTCACCTAAAAGAAAGACCACTAAAATTCTCAATTTTCAACTCCGGCAGATGAAGACCCCTAAATAAAACAAAAAAACCCTTCTCGTTTCTGCTAGTATTGCAAACAGCCAGGTCACTTAAAAAAAATTTTTTTAAGATTGTTATCAACTTGGCACTGCCTTCAGCCCTCTGGTCAATCTTTTTAATGTCCCGGCAATTCCCAGGGTCAGGGGTCCCAGCAACTACAAGGGGCTCTAGACTGGGGGTGAATCTGTTTCTGTCCTTATTGACACTGGAGCTAATTCTCAGTGCTAAACCTCTCTGCTGTAAAGAAACCCTTATCTCAAAGTACTAGAATAGTAGGGATTCAAAAAAATTTTTTAATGTTTTATTTATTTCTGAGAGAGAGAGAGACAGCACGAGCAGGGGAGGGTCAGAGAGAGAGAGGGAGACACAGAATCTGAAACAGGCTCCAGGCTCTGAGCTGGCTGTCAGCACAGAGCCCGACGCGGGGCTCGAACCCACGAACCATGAGATCATGACCTGAGCTGAAGTCGGACCCTTAACTGAGGTGCCCATACTGATGGTTCTTGGTTAAAGAATGAAAATGGTAAATACTGTCCTGGGTATGCTCTTTCCACTCCCTTGAAGTCATTAAGGCAGTTCCTTTATCTCTTGCTACTTCAGCCCAATGTCAATGAGTTATAGTCTGAGTTATATTCTCTTATTCAGGCTTGTACTTTACTGATGGGTAAAACCTCAAACATTTATACTGATCATTGGTATGCCTTTGGGGTAGCACGTGACTTTGGAATATAATGGAAACAAGATGTCCTTTTATCACCAATGGGAATACTGTTAAAGATGGCTCCTATGTCCAAAACTGATTAAATGCCACACTTTTGCCAGCTGCTCTGACTCTTATGAAGGTTCCTGGGCCCTCCAGGCTCGACTTGTTGCGGACCAAAGTAATCCATCCTGATATTTCCATCATCAAAATGCAAATGCTGCTTTCTAGGAGACCAATAACCAAACCCCTGTTATAGTCTAAAGAGATGGTCTCTCAAATGATAATTTTGAGACATAGACAAAAAATACCCAACAATTGGCCCCAGAGAGGAAAAAACAGTTTTGGAAATGTATCAATGTAGGTTCAATAAGAAGAGAGAGAACGCTGGTTGGGACCAATTAATAATTGGCCCTACTAGAAATTCTAAAATTTCCAGTACTTACAACTGTACATGCAGTAAACTACTGGTCTACTGACAAAATGATAACATTGTGAATGAGCATTTGTGGCAAAAAGTTCATTAGAGCCATAGAAAGTACCTCTCTCACTTGCCCCACGTGTCCAAAGTATAACCCAGAGAAACCCGTTCATATAAATGGATGTCATACAGCTTCCCCATCTCATGGACACATGTGTTTTAGTTATGGTTCATATGCTTTCTCACTGGACCCAAGCTTTCTCTTGTAGACAAGCCCCTGCTTCCTCTGTTAGAAGAGATTATCACAGGGTGCCTGGCGGGCTCAGTTGGACCAGCATGTGAATCTTGATCTTGGGGCTGTAAGTTTGAGCCCCACATTGGGGGAATAGGTTTCTTAAAAAATAAAATCTTAAAAAAAAAAAGGAAAGAAAAAGATTATCACTACCTGGGGAGCCCCTCTCAAACTTCACAGTGATCAGGGAATCCATCTTACCCGTTGGGTGCTTCAACAAGGACTAACAGACTATGACGACTCACAGGGAAAAATTTGCAGAAACCTTCCAAACACTTTGACCTCAAGCATTGCTGCCGGTCCTCTGAAACTCAGATCCACTCCCCACCCTCCCCCGCCATGGCAACTCATACTCTCTCCCTAGGAGATAATCACAGGACATTCCAAACACTTGGCCTCTGCCTCCTTTGACCCACAGTCGATAAAAGGAGATATATTTCAATAGTGTAAAGGTCTAATTGCTTCTACTAAAAATGATCATGCTGGGGTGCCCGGTGGCTCCGTTGGTTGAGTATTCAACTCTTGATTTCAGCTCAGGTCATGATCTCATGGTTCTTGGAATCGTGCCCTGCATAGGGCTCTGAGCTGACAGTGTGGAGCCTGCTTGGGATTCTCTCTCTCTCTCCATCTCTCTGCCCCTCCCCTGCTCACTCGCTCTCTCAAAATAAATAAATAAACTTTAAAAAAATGATCATGCTTTGGTAATTTTCTCACAGTGCGCTCCCCAGAGACGATGACCTTAGGCATCACACCTGGAACCTAGAGACTTCATCTGCTGGAAGAGACACTTCCGGAAAGATTCATCAACCTCGCTGGAAAGGCCCATATCGGAGACTGCAGATCAACCCTGATGCTGCCGAACTCCAGGGAATAGACTCTTGAATTCATGCAATCCATCTGGAGAAAGCACCAAGCCCTGACGAGCCCTGCACACCATCTGGTGACCTGAAAGCAAAGATTTTGCAGAATTGAAGCAGATAACATCCAACAAGACCGCTTTGCCAAGATGTCCAGACCAGGTTTGAATGCCTTTGTCTCACTGCTACTTCTTCTCTATTTTCCATGGAATGACAATGCCCTTTCTCTGAATTTCTCAAGCCTTTGCAAAAGGGGGAAACCTCTTCTTTTCATTAGGGTCTTTTAGAAACAGCCTCATCATGATCCTAGGACAAACTAATTCTTCCCTTGCTTTTTCTAAAGGTATAGAAGGTTCAGAATTCATAAACATCCTTCTCTCATCAAACTGTTAACTGACAAGGGACACCTGGGTGACCCTGTCGGTTGAGTGTCTGCTTTTGATTTCAGCTCAGTTCACAATCCCAGGGTCATAGGATCCAGCCCCAAGTTGGGTTCTGCATAGGCATGGAGCCTGCTTGGGACTCTCTCGCTCCCTCGCTTTCTGCCCCTCCCCACCTCACATTCTCTCTCTCTCTCAAAATAAATAAATAAACTGGGACACCTGAGTGGGTTCAGTCACTTGGGCATCTGACTTGGCTCAGGTCTTGATCTCCTGGTGGGTGAGTTCGAACCCCACGTAGGGCTCTGTGCTGACAGCTCAGAGCCTGGAGGCTGCTTCTGATTTCTGTGTTTCCCTCTCTCTCTGCCCCTCCCCTGCTCACACTCTGTCTCTCTCTCTCTCTCTCTCTCTCTCTCACTCAAAAATGAATAAAACATTAAAAAAAAAGTTGTCATCACAAGAAAAAAATTTAAGAGAAAAAATAAATTTTTAAATATAAATAAATAAACAAGTAAAATAAGTAAAAATAAACACCAACTATTAACTGACATCGGATTCTTATCCAAATCCATGGTCTCTGAATTTACAACTTTACAGACTGTATTATTTCTTAACATTTGTTTTCAAAACAGTCCTTTTGAGATAACTACTTATTTATTTTTTAAGTTTTTATTTATTTTATTTTGAGAGAGAGAGGGAAAAAGAGAGAGGGAGAGAGATGGAATCCCAAGCAGGCTCCCCAACCATCAGTGTGGAGCCCAATGGGGGCTCAAACCCATGAACCATGAGATCATGTCCTGAGCTGCAACCAAAAGTCAGATGCTTAACTGACTGAACCACCCAGGTGCCCCTCCCTCTCTTATTTTTAAAGATTTTACTTTTAAGTGATCTCTACATGCAGCATGGGGCTTGAACTAACAACCCTGAGATCAAGAGTCTCACGCTCCACTGACCAAGCCAGCCAGGTGCCCAAGATAACTATATATATATATATTTTTTAAGTCTTTGAAGTGTTGTTGCTTTGCAAACAGTTCATCAGCTATTGCTTCGTGTTGATACCTGCACTGTATCTTCCCAATGCACTTGATTCATCATTCTCGTGTGCTCTTGCAGTGTTTACTATTCTGCTTTCATGGCTGCTTTAAGCAGGAACTTTCAGGAGACATACATGAGTCTAGGTCTGACTTCATAGGGAGAAATTTTTCTTCCCTAAGTTGGAATAAGTGCCAATAAACGTTTTCAGCTGGCTACCTTCAGACCTAAGGTCCTGACTTAGAACAAACGTACAGGTTGGAATTGTCATGTTACTTTTGATTCTGTACTTGTTGCCTATCGATCTTTCATAAAAAAAAAAAAAAAAGGACCCAATAAGATTATGCCAGCTCAACACTTTAAGATGATCTCCAACACTGATAACCTTAAGAAGATAGACTTGAGGTGGAAAGTGCCTGAGAGGTCTCTCTCCTTACCCTCCTTGATATGCCAATGTGGCCTTAAGTGGTTTCCAAATACCATTCGCTTTCCTTCCAAAGTGGGACATGACAACCAGAAAATGTCCTTCCAGGGACTCAGGGACAAAACCACTATACACAAAATACCTAATTCTTGATCAGTGATGTTTTCAAGGAAAGATCTTGATCAAAAGAAGGAAAAGTGAAAGTTAATGAAAGGAAATCTCACTAAAGTAGACTTGGGAGCTAGAAAGGGAGGGGAGCCTATCACCCATGTCAATTACAGGAAGAATGGTCAATTCCAGTCCCCAGCAGAAGAATCTCAACAGGACAGAATGATAAATTATGGACCTCAACAGGGAAAGATGCACATATTGCATCTCCTGTAAGAAATCCACCACCCCAGCAACTCAGCCGATGAGAGCACCATCATTATCCTGAACTCTTGTAACCTCTCCAACTTCCTCCTTCTTCTCCATAAAGTAATGCCCCCTCCTTTGTTTGTTTGACTTGCTTACAGTTCTGCTGAAGCTTGCTTGTCCTGGATTGCAATTCTCTGCTATTCTCGAATAAACCCATGTTTTGCAGGTAAAATAACTGGCGGTTTTATTTTTAGGCTTAATAGGAGCGAAGGCATTGTAAGTAACATCTCTGACTTCCCACTTCTGCCTGGATCAAACCTTTCACTACTATTTCATGTAGGTGGATCACAGCACCGACTCAGGCACAGAGGGAGAAGAACAAGGCTGTGCAGGAGGAGCGGAATCAATGAGCAGGAGGGACTTCTGAGAGGCTAGAGCAGCTCCGCTACAAGTATCCAGGAGCTAAGGGAGGGGTAGTGGGGCTGGGAAGTGCATTTGAGTTCAGCACTGGTTTGGGGCATCTCCTCGGTGTCTCCGGGGAGAGGCGGATTTCTGGCTTCTGAGCGCAGACCTCCAGGGCCTGGATCAAGCCCGGATTGTGCGCCTGCGAGCCTCAGAGGCCAGAGGGACCTAGGAGCAGGTGTGCAGCTCCGGGAGCAGCCGCCCACTCCGGAAAACAGCCCCAGCCCCGCCCACTGGGCCCTTCCAGGCCCCTTGGATCCCGGCCAGGTGGTAGAGACCCCCTGCCCCACGCCGCCTGTGCGAATGGCACCGAAAATGTGGGGAGTCGGGGAGTGTCAAGCAGATTGTGATTTGTACCGCAACCACTGCCAGCCCCGGAGAATTGGCTTGGGAACCGTGGGCGTTGAAGAGCGAGGGGCGGGGTCGCAGGCCCCGGCCCCGCCCTCTCTTGGCACCCCCCACCCCCCCTACCCCGCGCGGTGCGCCACTCCCCGCCAAGTCCTTCCTCCCAGGGTGCTTGGGGAAGGTGGGAAGAGGGGCCACGTCACAGTCTCCAGGCCGGGGGAACCGCGGCTCCGCCCCTCCCACCCCCGCCGGAGCGCTGGGCACGCATCTAAGACTCACCGGCCCCAGCCCAGGGCCAGCCCAGTCGCAGCCGCCCGCCCACAAAGCCACAGGCAGGTGCAGGCGCTGCTTAGGCGCGAGCCGGCTGAGTCGAGCCGTTAGCGCGCGCAGTCCGTCCGTCCGTGCGTCCAAACCGTCCGTGCGCCCGTTGAGGCATCCGTCCGTCTGCGCGCAGCAGCTCCCACCCAGGCCCGGCGGCCACGGTCCGTCGTCTTCCCGCACCCTGAGCCGCCGGGCAGAGCCGGCTTTGGCGCGGCAGCCATGTCCATGGGCCTGGAGATCACGGGCACCTCGCTGGCCGTGGTGGGCTGGCTGAGCACCATCGTGTGCTGCGCGCTGCCCATGTGGCGCGTGACGGCCTTCATCGGCAGCAGCATCATCACGGCACAGATCACCTGGGAGGGCCTGTGGATGAACTGCGTGGTGCAGAGCACCGGCCAGATGCAGTGCAAGGTGTACGACTCGCTGCTGGCGCTGCCGCAGGACCTGCAGGCGGCCCGCGCTCTCATCGTCGTTTCCATCCTGCTGGCCGCCTTCGGGCTCCTCGTGGCGCTGGTGGGCGCCCAGTGCACCAACTGCGTGCAGGACGACACGGCCAAGGCCAAGATCACCATCGTGGCGGGGGTGCTCTTCCTGCTGGCCGCCTTGCTCACCCTGGTGCCGGTGTCCTGGTCGGCCAACACCATCATCCGGGAATTCTACAACCCCCTGGTGCCGGAGCCGCAGAAGCGGGAGATGGGCGCGGGCCTGTACGTGGGCTGGGCGGCCGCGGCTCTGCAGCTGCTGGGGGGGGCGCTGCTCTGCTGCTCCTGCCCGCCGCGCGAGAAGAAGTACGCGCCCACCAAGATCCTCTACTCGGCGCCCCGCTCCGCCGGCCCGGGCACTAGCACAGCCTACGACCGCAAGGACTACGTCTGAGGGGCAGCGGCGGGGAGACCCCACCACCCCACGAGTTAGAGCGCCCACCAGGCCAGCGTGCAGCCTCTCGTCGGAGACCAGCCCCGCCCCCAGCCCCAAGTGCCAGGAGCTCTCGCACTGGACCGGGAGGGACCAACCCCGCGGCCCCTTCCTCGGCCGCACACCCCCACCCCCTTTGCCCGGGAGCGCGCTGGGGACCAGCTCACAGGGACAGGGAAACCTCAGCCCCTCCGGAGAACGCGGCTGGGTGGCCGCCGCTACTTGCCCACCCCGTCGGGCCTCAGCCCCAAAGCCTGCGTTGGGCAGGGACCGGCACTCTGGAAAAGGGCCAGTTGATATTTTTCAATAAAAGTCTTTGGTTTTGCAGTTACGGGCGCCTCCTTGTCCTGAGCGCCGACAGGCCTCTACCTCCCTACGGAACACCCCCCCCCCTCGCCCCCACCCCCAACCCCGCCCCGCTGGGGTTGGACTCGGCTGGGTTCTGCTCTCTCACTACCTACCTTCCCTTCTAGGAATGAAGCTTAGAGAGGGCAGAGATTGGGGTAACCGAGAAAGTGTGGTTCAAAACTGAACTGGGTGTGCCCTAGTAGCCGTTTGGCCTACTCACTGGGGATTCAGAGTTGAAGGCCCAAACTAGAGAGGCATGAACACTTCCAGCCTGCTCCGTGGAGGGAGGCATGGGGGAGGTGGGAGAAGGGGACCCCGGGGCCTCCTCTCCAGCCTCGGCCATCTGGGTTTGCGCTTGGAGTATCGTCCTCGCTGCTGCGGCTGCGCACCTAATCTTCCCTGTCCGTGTGAAAGAGCACATTCAGTGCTATGATTTCATATTTGGAAGAGGGGAACAAAAAGCCCTATTGTTTTGGCAAAACAGCATCAGAAGTAAAACTGGGCGGCACCTTCTCACCTGGAGGAGAGATGAGAGAGGGGCCTCGTTTTCTTCCTAGGGACCCCCAAGGGGGAGGCCGAAGGACCCTGAGGTGACGCTCTAGGGCTTGAGTTTAACCAGGCTTGGAAGCACTCCGGGAGAAGGTGCAGGAGAGTCAGGTAGTAGGAAAGGGCGCCTGTGCCTCAAACCAGGAGAGAGGGATCCCCCTAGGGCCCGCGGCATAGCAAAGTGTGAGGGGAGTGTGGTGAGGCCCAGGGGCCAGGAGGAGGCCAAGTCAGGAGTCTCAGAGGCCTAATTACAGACTTTGGTCTCTGGAGTTTTGGGAGCCACGGAAGGACCCACCTGGTCAGATTTGTGCTCCAAAATACTGGCTCCAGGAGCGCCTGGGGGAGTGGGATTTCAGGAGGGAGAGGGGGGCGGGGATACCGTCTAAGAGGCTTCGCAGCCCTCCCTAGAGAGATAGGGTGGCCAGAAAGAAGGCAGGGACAGTGGGGTGGGGAGCAGGGCCTGATGGGGGCTGGAAGGAAGTGAGATGAAGGCTAGAGAAGCCTCTGGATACGTAGGGTGAGGGAGCCAGAAAAAGCAGGATAACCCCAATTTTCTGCCCTAGGTCATTGTTGGGAGGGTGATGCCATTTACCAAAACGGGAGACCAGGTTGCTGGGGAAAGATGACGGGTTCAATTTTGAGTGCACCGAGTTTGGCAAGCCTGTGGGGCCTCCTGGCAGAGACGTCCAGGAAGTGGCAGGGCACATATAAAGAACTGAGACTCGGGAGTGGCCAAAGCTGGCTCTTGTTAGCATACAGATGGCACCCGAAACCAGGGTGCTCGAGGTTGCACCAGTGGGTCAAGACGAGGCTCGAGGAGTAGCCGTGGGGTTCAAAGCAGCAAGGTGGTCCCCGGTGGCCTTGCCAAGAGGTGGGCCGGCAGACGCAGGGGGCAGAAAAGCCCATGGGAGATGAGAAGTAAAATCAGAACATCTGGGCCACGGGTCCAAGAGCTTTGCTTATAAAGGGAGTCTAGGCCAAGTTAGCAAGTTGACGGGGAGCCAGGGTCAAGGGACAGGTATATGGGACAGAAGAGAATGATTTCCGAGTTATTGTATCTCAAACTTCTCCACCTGCAGCAAGCTTAAGCAGAAGGTCCTAGTGGCCCCTGGGACCGTTTTCAGTAGGATACCCCACCAGCTCCCCCTGAATTCTCCAGTTAGGGAATACAGACATGCAGTCACCCTTTATGACCCAAGGAAGAGGAAGCAGGTTACGATGAATAGTTGGGACACCCCGGCTTTAGGTCATTCTTTGTAAGATTCCAGAAAGGATGAGGAGTTCGGGGGGTGCTTCTGGGAACCACTCTTCTAGCCTGAGGGGGAGTAAAGGTGAGGGAGGAATGAAAGGGAGAGACTGACCCTTGGAGATCCTAAGGAGAGCTGGACCGGAAGTGAGCTCAGGAAAAGGGGGAGGGCAGAGTGGGCAGGCCTCCGTGGGGGAAGGGGTCCAAAGAGAAGGAGGGAGCTCAGTGAAGGGGAGAGGTTCAATGGGGAAGGGTCCCAGTGGGCCCATTGTCCCAGAGAGCCCTGCAGATAGGAGTGAGGTTATTCATTTACCACCAACTTCGAGAAGGCAGCCAGAGGGCAGTGCCTCCTGGCCACACTAGGGCAGAGCTGCAGCCTGGGGCCCAGGGGCCCTCCCCCTCCCCGCTGGGTGCCTCTGAGCCAGAAGGATGTGGCAGAGAAGGGAAACAGACCCTTGGGTGAGGGGCCCTCAGCTCCTCCCCTGGCTCCCTGGTATCTTCCCCAGTCTGTGCTCCCTGGAGCCTCCTGGGGGCAGTGAGGTCCCCTACCCCATCCAATGCTCCCCTCAACGCTTCTGTGCACACGTGCGCACACACACACACACACCCTTGCCTCGCTCCAGGGCCTGTCCTAACTCCACCTGCTCCTATGCTGTTTGGGGTCTAGGGTCTGTACACGGGCATCAGGAAAACTTCAGCAGCCTGGAGGAGAGGCAGGCATTTGATGTGAAGAACACCCTGGACCGAGACAGAGTCCAGTTTCTAGATCCGCTCCTTTTCTCCGTGTGCCTCTGAGCACTTCCCTTCCCCTTCTGAGACCAGAAATGAACCTGCCATTTCAACAAGGGAGTTGAACCAGGTGACCCATGAGGGCCCTTCTAACATGTCTTTTCTGTCCCCGTTTTTATCCTTATCACTGCCTGCAGGAGAAAATTAGGACCAAACCGACCGGGTAAGCCAGGCAGTTCACTCCTCTGAGCCTCAGCTTCCTCATCTGCAAAATGGGTATGATAATAGGACCAGGCAGTGTTAGGATTGGCTGAGCCATCTTCTGAGTTCCCATTCAGCCTATTCTCACATCATTACAGCACTATGTTATTTTGTTTCTTTCTCTCTCTTTTTTAATGTTTATTTACTTTTGAGAGAGCGAACACAAGTGGAGGAGGGGCAGAGAGAGAGGGAGACAGAGGATCTGAAGCAGGCCCCGTGCTGACAGCAGAGAGCCCAGTGTGGGGCTTGAACCCACAAACCATGACTTCATGACCTGAGCCAAAGTCATACGCTTTTTTTAAAAACATTTATTCCTTTTTGAGAGACAGAGCATGAGTGGAGGAGGGTCAGAGAGAGAGGGAGACACAGAATCTGAAATAGGCTCCAGGTTCTGAGCTGTCAGTACAGAGTCCGATGTGGGGCTCGAACCCACGAACTGCGAATTCATGACCTGAGCCAAAGTCGGACGTTTAACCGACTGAGCCACCCAGGCGCCCTGTTGTTTTGTCTCTTGTCAGACTTCCCATCACAAGGTCATCCCCCAAAGTCAGGGGCTCTGTCCCAAGTTTCTGTCCGTCTGAGGCACCCAGCGCAGCCCAGCGCCCATTTGTGAAAGGAAGGCATGACTGTGTGCCTTCAGAAGGACCCCAATTAATGTGAGCTAGTATTAATGTTAATGTTTTGGTTTATTCGGCCAAGAGGAGCCTGGGCACCTGAGGGTAATGGCTGGGTCATGAGAAAGTCCTGGGTTTCTTCAAAATCCACAACCCCGGACACCCCCTGCCAGGCCCTGGGGCTCTGTCCCATTCCACCTCCCACCGTTGTGCCTCGGGCTGCCCCGGGCTTGCCACACCTGTTCCAGCTCTTCCTCCTGCCCAGACCAAAAGCCAAGTGCTTTATCAAACAAACACAGCATTTATTGTGGCTCCCTCAAGGTCTGCGGCAGGCCTGGAAGAACAGAGAGTACCTTCCTTCTCCCCCCACCCTCCCCAGCGCTCCATTCAAGGTCGTCTGAGCCAAGACAGGTATGTTCTGCAGAGCAGGTAAAGGGAGAGAGAGTACCGGCTGTCGCGCGCTCGCTGACGGACCTTGGGCAAGTCACTCGCCACCTGTCGCTCATCTGTAAAAGAGCTGATACTGTCCCTGCTCACTTGATCCCCAAAAGAACCCCGCAGGGTAGGCATTACAAAATGAGGCCACCAAGGCTCACAAGCTGATGGCCCTCCTCCCCATGACCGGTCCCTCGCCTGTCAACCTCTTCATTATTTCTAGATGTGTCCACCTGTCTTCTTTCCCACTTGCTGCCATGACTTCAACCAGGCCACCACCATCTTTCAGTAACAGCCCCAAGAAGGGCCACCTGCCCCCAGGCTCCCTTTCCAACCCGGCTGTGCCCCTCTCCAAGCCACTCACCTCAAAATAGCCAGGTGACAGTTCATGTGACAAAGTCCTCGGCCTGCCCACATCACCTGCTTACTTAACATCCTTCCATCTACTACCCCCATATGGATCCCACCCGGACCCATGCGCCATGATTGCCTCCATATTGCCTCAAGCCCTCCCTGCCCCAACCACCAAGCCCCAACCCCTCTGGACAGCCTTCGTTTCTTCACAAACCCTGCCCTCCCCGGGCCGTGAGCCTCACCACAAGCTGTCCTCTGTCCTGGCTGTGTCCCCAGTCTCGCCTCAGCCCTGTGGACAGCTTAGAGGTCACTTCATGTCTTAGCTGAAGGAAGCCTCCCTGACAGCCAGCCTGCTCCTACAGAGTCCTGTCCATCCATGAGGACACCCATGGCATTTGTCATTCTGTGCCCAAATCGCTTCCCCCCTTTTAAACAATCCCACAGTCACCTAGTAAGAACATAAGCATAATCAAAACAATATGAACAAATAGTTCAGAACTATACTCCCAACAAAGGACACCTAAAAAAAAAATGCATTGTCTTCTCCACAATTTCTCCCTTCATTGACCATTTCTAGTTGAAGACACTTTGGAGCAGAGTAATATGGTCCCCTTTTAGCATGATTCAACCCAGTTGTTTTCCATGCTTTGTTTTAGAATGAATCTCTTCTGCATCATCTAACACGGGGTGCAGGGACTCATCAAAACCAATGATATAGCCCTTTGTCCACAAGCTCACATGCTCATAAAGCCACAGCCGAATCTGAGGTCTAGCTGCAAGTATCTGAAGATGAGCTGTACCATCACCTACATCTTTTTCTGGTCTTGGGTGGACCCTTACAAAGACCGCACTAACCTACATGCTGCCCCCCAGAATGACCTCCTGTCTTTCTCCTCGCCCCTAAACCATCCACTCTGCTGGGGAGGGGATGCTAAGCACCCTGTTCACCTGCTTATGGCCCGAGCCTAGCAGCATGCCCAGCACGGAGCGGATGCTCATAAATGAGAGACAAAGTTCATACCCAGGGTGCCAAAAGAACAAAGTTGAAGGACTCACAATTGTAGATTTCAAAACATATCACAAGACTATATTAATCAAACTAGTGTAGTAGTGGCATGAAGACAAAAATAGACCAGGGCGCCTGGGTGACTCAGTCGGTTAAGCGTCCGACTTCAGCTCAGGTCATGATCTCATGGCTCATGGGTTCAAGCCCTGTGTCGGACTCTGTGCTGACAGCTCAGAGGCTGGAGTCGGCTTTGGATTCTGTGCCTCCCTCTCTCTCTGTCCCTCCTCCACTCACACTCTGTCTCTCTCTCTCAAAAATTAAACATTAAAAGAAAAAAAAAAAAAGACAAATAGACCAATGGAACAGAGTAGAGACCCCAGAAATAAATGGTCACATATATGGTCAAAAGGTTTTCTTTATTTCATTTTCTTTATTTATTTTAAATAATCTCTATACCCAATGTGAGGCTAGAACCCATGACTCCCCGGGATCAAAAGTTGCATGCTCTTCCTACTGAGCCAGCCAGAGTCCTCATTTCAACAAAGGTGCCAAGAACACTTAATGGAGGAAGAATAGTCCCCTCCACAAGTGGTGCCAGGAAAACTGGGTATTCACATGCAGAAGATGAAGCTAAACCTTAATATAATGCGGTAGACAAGAATTAACTCAAAATAGCTCAAAGATCTACACATGAGTATTGAGCCTATAAAACTCTTAGAAGAAAACATATGGTAAAAGCTTCACAGCATTGGACTTGACACCAATATCTTGGTTATAACACCAAAAGCACAGACTACAAAAGGGGAACAAAAATAGACAAATTGGATTTGATGAAAATTTAAGGGGCACCTAGGTGGCTCAGTGGCTTAAGTGTCCGACCCTTGGTTTTGGCTCAGGTCATGATCTCACGGTTTGTGAGTTGAAGCTCCGCATCAGGTGCTGCACTGATGGGTTCTGCTCTCTCTCGCTCTCTCTCTGGCCCTCCTCTGCATGCACATGCTCTCTCTCTTTCTCAAAACTAAACAAACATTAAAAAAAAAAAAAGAAAATTTAAGACTTTGTGCATCAAAGGACACTTATGGACAGAATGAAAGAGCAACCCACAGAATGGGGTAAAATATTTGTAAATCATATAGCTGGTAAGGGGTTAATATCCCAAATATATAGAGAAGTTCTAAAATTCAACACCAATTCAAAACAGGCAAAGGATTTTGGATAGATGTCCCTCCAAAGAAGATATATGAATGGCCAATAAGCACATATGAAGAGATGCTCAACATCACTAATCATTAGGGAAATGCAAATCAAAACCAAAATTAGATACCACCTCACCCCCATTAAAATGGCTACTATAGAGAAGAAAAACAGAAGGAAGGGAGGAAGGAAGGAAGGAAGGAAGGAAGGAAGGAAGGATGGAAGGAAGGAAGGAAAGAAAAGAGGAAGAGAAAAAGGGAGGGAGGGAGGGAGGGAGGGAAGGAGAGAGGAAAGGAGGGAAGAAGGAAGAAAAAAAACTTGTTGAAGGTATGAAGAAGTTGGAGGCCTTGTGCACTGTTGGTGGGAATGTCAACTGGTAGAGCTGCTGTGGAAAACAATATGGCGGCTCCTCAAGAAAACTAAAACTAGAACTACCCTGTGATCAAACAATTCCATTTCTGGGTATATACCTGAAAGAACTGAAAGCAGGGTCTCAAAGTCACATGTGCGTATCCATGTTCATATCAGTAGTCACAATAGCCAAGGAGTGGAAGCAAGGCAAATGTCCATCTATGGGTAAAAGGACAGCAAAATGTGCCTCTCCCTACAATGGAATGTGATTTAGCCTTAAAAAGAAGAGAACTTCTGACAGCTGCTACAATATGGATGAATCTTGACGACATTCTGCTAAGTGAAATAAGCCAGTCACAGAAAGGCAGATGCTGTGTCATTTTATGAGGCATCTAGAACAGTCAAACTCATAAAAACAGATAGCAGAGTGGTGATTACCAAAAGCTAGGAGAAGGAAGGAGGGGGGAGATAGGAGTTACTATTTAAGGAGTTTAGAGTTTCCAGTTTACAAGATGAAATAGTTCTGGATGTATGTTTCACAACAACATGAAATACATTTACCACTATGAAACTGTACCCTCAAAAATGGGTTAAGATGGTAACGATTATACTATGTATTTTTTACCAAAATGTTAAGATTTTATATAGAGGGGGAAATAAATTTCAAACTGAAGCAAGAAACAAAAAATATTTGTATCATATACAACAGAAAAATGGTTAATACACCTAATATAAAAAGAGTTCCTGGGGCGCCTGGGTGGCTCAGTCGGCTAAGCATCTGGCTTCGGCTCAGGTCATGATCTCACGGTTTGTGGGTTCAAGCCCCGTGTCAGGCTCTGTGCTGACAGGGGGCTCAGAGCCTGGAGCCTGCTTCTGATTCTGTGTCTCCCTCCCCTAGTCACGCTGCCAATCTCTCTCTCTCTGTTTGTCTCTCTCTCTCAAAAATAAATAAAACATTTAAAAAAAAAATTTTTTTAAAGAGTTCCTGCAAATCAATAAAAGAGAGTACAATAAGCCAATAGAATCACTGGCAAAGGGACAGAAGCAATTACAAAAAGAACGATTATGCTAATAAATATATGAAAAGATGCATAACTTCCCTATGAAACAATATTTCTCTAAATTCTCTAAATTAAACAAGGTATTTTTCCTGCCTTTTCAGATTGGCAAACTTATTTTTTTTAAGTTTATTTATTTATTTTGAGAGAGAGTGTGTGGGAGGGGTAAAAGAGAGAGAAAGAGAGAGAGAGAGAATCCCAAGCAGGCTCTGCACCATCAGTGTGGAGCCTGATGCGGGGCTCAAAATCATGACCTCAGCTGAAATCAAGAGTTGACCACTTACCCAGCTGAGCCACCCAGATGCCCTGAGATTGGGAAACTTTAAAAACTAATTGTATCATAGAGGGTCTGGAAGGCAGCAGACAGGCAGGGTGGATTTGGAAGAGATTTTGTTGGCAGGATTATATACAGAGAGGCATGAATGGAGCTAGGGATTCTGTAAAAGACATTGAGGTATAAAGAAACTAACGGTGGGGAGTCATTACCACCCCCAAGCCTAAATAAGCAAGGGAAGGAAACCAAGTTACAGGAGCCCGGTTGAAAGAACTCCTGGATATTAGCCACAGCCATACAAAGACACACCCTCTGCTGGAACAATAGCAAACCAGGAACCTGGGAAAAACAAATAGCTCAGCATCTCTCTCTTCTCAGCCTCAGAAGACAAGAATAATTCAGTCTGTAAATGTCAGACTCCAAGAGGCACAGAGAAGACCAGAGAATGGAATTGGAGACCATAATCAGCACTTTGATGATACTGCATCTGAGAGAAAAACAATAACAACTAACAGCTTTTAAGCACAAGGGTTGAGGGGATAGTGTTATCATCATCATCACCCCCATTTTATAGATAGGAAGACTGAGGCACGGAAGTGTTATACTATTTGCCCAGAGTTCACACAGGGGATCTGGGCTTTGAACCCGGGCAGTCTGGCACGCTAGAGCCCAGGTTGCCTACCTTGCCTCTCGTTTGCCCTCTCCCCTGCTGGGGAAGTATATATTGATGCAACAGTTTGAAAGGGCAATTTGAGGGGCACCTGGGTGGCTCAGTCAGTTCAGCATCCGACTTTGGCTGAGGTCATGATCTTACTATTCGTGGATTCCAGCCCCGTGTGGGGCTCTGTGCTGACCACTCAGAGCCTGGAGCCTGCTTCACATTCTGTGTTTCCCTATCAGTCTGTCCCTCCCCTGCTCGCTCGCTCTCGCTCGCTCTCTCTCTCTCTCTCTCTCTCTCTCTCAAAAATAAATAAACATTTGGGGCACCTGCATGGCTCAATCGGTTAAGCGTCCGACTTCGGCTCAGGTCATGATCTCACAGTTCATGGGTTCGAGCCCTGCGTTGAGCTCTGTGCTGATGGCTAGCTCAGAGCCTGGAGCCTGTTTCTAACAATTCTAACGCCAAACTGAACCCTGCAGAGAATGAGCCTGGGGGTTAGGCCAATGACCAGGGCGTCCATCTGAAGAGGAGGAAATATTTGCAGCCCTGGAAACATTTTCTACTCGGTAGTCACTGTCTGTTCCCTGGGCCCTCACCCTCCTTAGATCTCTGGCTATGGCAGATGCAGCTTTTCTTATTGCTTTTTGACCTGGGGGTTCCAGCCAAAGATGTCCTAACCAGTACAACTTGGCTGCCATTAAAAAAAAAAAGGCCGGGGGGTGGGGGGTGAGGGCACCTGGGTGGCTCAGTCCGTTAAGCATCTGACTTCGGCTCAGGTCATGATCTCACCGTTCGTGGGTTCCAGCCCCGCGTAGAGGGTGGGGCTCTGTGCTGACAGCTCAGAGCCTGGAGCCTGCTTAGGATTCTGTCTCTCTGTCTCTCTATGCTGTCTCCTGCTTGCACTCTTGTCCCTCTCTCTCTCTCAAAAATAAATAAACATTTTTAAAAATGCATTTTAATCAAGTACAACATCTCTCATAAAGTAGTGTTGCAGAAAAATAAATACAATCCGAATCTGATCAGTTTTCCAGATCCAGTATTAATTTACACAGTAAATTAATGGAACACAGTAACATAGAACATAGTCTGCAAAATAACAGGGAAAAAACTCGAGATGGAGGGGAATCTATAGATCCAAAGGGGCCTAAAAGATCTATCAACCAATCCCAGTTGTGGCCATTTATTGGTTCCTGACTCTTCGTACCTCAGGTTGATGGCATTTATGAGACAACTTGAAATTGGAACATTGAGTAAGATAACTGATAATATTAAGGAATTATTACTTCTCTTTTTTAAAAGTTTATTTATTTATTGAAGTCCTCTCTCCACCCAACGTGGGGCCCAAACTCATGACCCCGAGATCAAGAGTCACATGCTCTTCCCACTGAGCCAGCCAGGTGCCCCAGGGAATTATTACTTCTTAAAATGTGTAAATCATATGGTGGTTTATGTTTAAAAAACAAACAGGGGTGCCTGGGTGGTTTAGGCAGCTGAGCATCCGACTTCGGTTCAGATCATGATCTCACCGTTCGTAGGTTCGAGCCACCCATCAAGCTCTCTGCTATCCTCTATCCCCCTCTCTCTCTCAGCTCCTCCCCTGCTCATGCTCTCTCTCTCTCTCTCAAAAATAAACAAACATTAAAAAAAGAAAAAGAAAATCACCCCTCAGAAATACCTTCGTTCTCTTGAAAAAACAGCAAAGTTTCCTTGACTTCCCATCTCCAAAGACAGACCACCCCATTTCCCTGCTCACCCCTGATTTTGCCTCCTCCCCTCCCACATGCCAATCAGCCTCTCCTGTCTGCTCCCACCCCCACTCCTTTGCCGCTCCAGGTGGCTCCTGGCAAGGTCCCCAATGTCCTCCAGGTTGCCATGGCCAGCGGTCACTTTTCTATCCGGAGGTTACTCTCAGCAACTTTTGACATAGGTGATCGCTCCCTCCTCCTCCCTCCCCTGCTTTCCTCCTCCTTCTGTGACCCGCTGCTCATCTTTCTTCCTGGGTCCTCTATGGGTCCTGGGCCCTCTACCCTCCTTCTAATGCACTGTTGAACCCTTTGATTGTTTCACCCACAGCCATGGCTGTAACACCTCCTCTCCGGTGAGCTCCCCATGCATGTGTCTAGCTGCTCTCTTGGATGTCACGAGGTAGTGGAGCGCAGTGGTTAACAGCGTGGCCCTGGAGCACAACCAGCTTTGATCAGATCCTGGTGCTGCAGCTTCCAAGCTTTGTGATGGTGGGCAGTTAATTAACCTCTCTGTGGCTCAATGCTCTCCTCTAGAGAGGGATCAATAAGTAATACAGCCATTAATGGGATGAAATGAGTTAATGGGCATAAAACACTTAGAACAGTGTTTGGCAAATGTTAAGCGCTCCATAAATGTTTATTATGATATCTCATGGGCATCTCAAAGTTAACATGGCTCAAGTAGAACTCTAGATTGTTCCTCCCTACTCGTATCTCATAGAGGGGAAAAAATGTTCCTCTCCAGCCTTGCCCAGCTCACGGACCGGCACAATTACCCACCCATGCGGTCTGTCCAGAAGCCTGGGAGTTGTCCTTGACTTTTCTTTCCCTCACACCATTTCCCTCTCTATCCAGCCAATTCTTCATCAAATCCCGCTGATTCTAACTCCAAAACATATCTCAGATCTACCTCTCTCTACCTCGATGGCCACCTCCCAGCCAGAAGTTGGTATCATGTCCTAACTGGACAACCACTGTAATGTCCAAGCTGATTTTCTTTCCTCTCTTCCATGTGCCCTTCGGTCTGTGCCTCTCCACTCCCCTGTGCAGCCAAAGAGTCCTATAAAAATGTCAATCATGTCGAGGCAGCTGGGTGGCTCCGTTGGTTAAGCATCCACCTCTTGATTTCGGTTCAGGTCATGATCTCGGGGTTCATGGGATCGAGCCCCACATTGGGCTCTGCATTGACAGCGTGGAGCCTGCTTGGGATTCTCTCTCTCTCTCTCTCTCTGTCTATGCCTTTTCCCTGTACATGCTCACTCTCTCTCTCAAAATAAATATATAAACATTAAGAAAAAATGTAAATCATTTTTCCCTCCCTCCTTAAACCCTTCACTGGCTCTCATTTTTCTTAGAATAAAGACCAAATCCCCTCCCAGGCCCCTGCTTGGACCAACCTCAGGCCACATCATATATGCCTTTCTCTTCTTGCTTCCTCTGTGCACCTCAGGGCCTTTGCATACACTCTTACCTCTGCCTAGACCACTTTTACCCCTGGGGTTCATATGACTCCCTCTTTCTCATCCTTCAGATTTCACCTTACCAGCCTACTTAATATTGCTCAATCCAATTACCAGTACAAACAGTACCCTGCTCACTGAACTTAGCAACATTTATACTTACATATTTATTTCTTTGTTTATTTATTTACAGCCAGTCTCCCCCGCCAGACAGTAGAAAAGCAGAGAATTTGGGGTTCTGCCTTTTTGTGTTCCTTGAGGAACAGAGCCATGCAATTGCCATACCCCTAGCATTAAAAATCATAATTGGCGGGGGCGCCTGGGTGGCTTAGTCGGTTAAGCGTCCGACTTTCGCTTAGGTCATGATCTCGCGGTTCGTGGGTTCGAGCCCCGCGTCGGGCTCTGTGCTGACTGCCAGCTCAGAGCCTGGAGCCTGTTTCAGTCTGTGACTCCCTCTCTCTCTCTGACCCTCCCCTGCTCACGCTGTCTCTCTCTCTCTCTCCTGGAAATAAATAAAACATTAAAAAAAATTAAAAAAAAAAATCATAATTGGCGGGGTGCCTGGGTGGCTCAATTGGTTAAGCATCCAACTTCAGCTCAGGTCGTGATCTCACAGGTTCGTGGATTCGAGCCCCGCATCAGGCTCTGTGCTGACAGCGAGCTCAGAGCCTAGAGCCTGCTTCCCATTCTGTCTCCCTCTCTCTCTGCCCCTCCCCTGCACACGCTGTCTCTCTCTCTCTCAGAAATAAATAAAACATTAAAAAAATTTTTTTTAATCATAATTGGCATTAGCACGTGCTCAGTAAATATTTGCCAAATGAATTATTGGACTGTTGATTTAAAAGGAAAGTCAATTGTGGACGGATGTGCATGGCATTTTTGCAATTATGAAAGTCGGTCTACAAACTTCGACATGCTATGACGTTATCTGTGATGCTCCCCGTTCTGCCAAGGCCGCTGGAGACAAGTTGAACTTCAATCCTCCTGAGGTTGGGCCACACTTCCAAGATATCCAGCAGGGCCAGATTTGCTTGGAGGGAGCTGCTGACAGAGGGACAGGGTGGACAGTGTCAAGCCTTCATGCAACAGCGATGACTGCTGAGACATCGTCATCCTGATTCAATGGCTCCTTCGGTCGTGTGCCCTTACTGTGGTCTGCTTTGGGCTTGAGACCAGGGAAAATGTTACAAGCCGCCTGCCTAGTAGACCCATGAGCTGTTTCCTGTCTGGAGGGCCTGCCGCCTGCTTCTTGGGCCAAGAATTCCTCTAATTCGGGCCAAGCTCTTGTCTCTGCTGAGGAATTCTCTTCCCCTAAGGGCTCCAGCTTTTGAAACACACAAACCAGCTTTTCTGCTCTTGGGTCAGCCATATGCATCCCCAGGGGCAATGAGCACAGAAAAGTAGGGAAGCAAAGGAAGGAACCAACCAGATTAACACACAAGTACATTACATGTTTGGAAAAGATCCTGCCGTCCGCTGTGCGGGGAAATGACGAGAAAGGCCAAAAGGCCACTGAGGAGTTGGCCACCCTGGAGAGGTGGGGAGAGATGGGACTGAGGTGTTGGACAGGAGAGGGTGGATATCAGAGCTATTCGGAAGATCAAAATCAATAGGAACTAGGTGAGGGATGGGGTGGGGGTGGGGGAGGTAAGGAAGGAGGAGGCAGCTGGAGCCACACCTCAGATTCTGCCTTGGGAACAGGGATGGCTCTCCCACTGGGCATGATGTTCCCACCTCGTCCTCCATAAGCACTTTGCCCGGCCCCACTCCTACTCATCCTTTAGACCTCCATTCAAGCTTTGCTTCTGCAGAGCCACCCTACCTCACTCCAGGGCCAGTTGGATTCTTCGATGATACGTTCCTTCATTCGGATATTTACTGGGTGTGCGATGGAACATCCATTGTATCTTCCCCGCCCCCAGACTGTCAGGTCTGTGAGCAGATCCCGGCTCATCCTTGCAACCCCAGTGCCCAGCACATAGTAGGTGCTCAATAAATAAAGGCTCTGAAACGCAGGCAGAGGAGGACAGAGTGTATCCTGCAGGCTGGTGTTTCTCCAGGGGAGTGGAGGCTGCTGGGTAAAAAATACACAGACCCCCTCGGCCACCTCCATTCCTCACCCTCCTCACTTTAAGGTCTGTGCTTCTGATGAGATTGTTACTGGGGGGACAGTGTGCACATGAGTCTGGAGGTAGGGGAAAAGTTGACAAGGTTGCAGTTAGCAGGAGCCGTGGGCATTTCTGGAAAGGAGGAGTGAGTGGTTGAAAGCAGGCATGAAGCTCTGTGGGCCTGGCAGGAAGCTCAGTGGGGATGGGGGACAGGAGGGGCCTGGAGGTGGCAGAGAGGGCCCCCAGGGGTGTTCTGGACAGGATCAGGTAGAGTCCCCACCTTCTATCCATGGCCCGAGGGGCCTCCCCAGCCTGCTCTGAAGGAAATAAATACTCTACTCCATCCACTGCTTTGTAGTTCCTGGGTCTGCAGTTTTGCTCATGGCTCTGTCTGGAAAGGTGTGTGTCTAGAAAGGTCCATCGTAGAGGCTCCCAAGTTTCTGGTATTTTTGAAGGAATGAAAGAAGGAGTGTGAATGTTCTGGAAGGGCTTGGTAAATCTAAGGGAGGCACCGGGATTACCAGGCCCCTGTGGGAAAGGCTGCTGTGAGGATTAAACAAGATCACGTTTAAAAAAACCACAGGATCAAAATTTGAGAAGACAGAGCTGGGAGGGAACAGGAGGAGGCTGGGCAGGGAGTCACCTGGTGGCCGGGACCTCGCTCTCCCCACCCCCACCCCCCCAGGACCGCTTCTCGGGAAACCTCAAGGGGTCTCCTGGGAGCCCTGCCCCAGCACGACTGACACCCTCTCCCCACCCGGCCAGCAGGCAGGAATTTGCCCCGCTGACCTCCCCAGGCGTGCTCCTGTCGCCATGGCGACCAACCTGGAAACAAGCGGCCCGATTGTCCCTGCTCAGCGGGGCAGGTGAAACCCTGGCCACGTGACCGATACTGAGCCAGGTGCAGTGACGGGGACTCCCGCCGCCTCCCCGCCTTAACCCCTTCAGCGCCGCCTCCCCCAAGGGCGCAGGGTGCCAGCAAGCCGCAGGCCGCACCCCTGCGGGCCCTGGCTTCCCAGTCAGAAGGGCGAGGGCTGAATATCCAGAGCACTGCAATAGGAGTCACATTCCCGGGAAGGAATTCGGGCTGGGCCGCGCACGTGCTGAGTGACTGGAGCTGGGTCATTCCCCTCCCGCGTCTCTCTGTTCCCGGCAGTAAAATGAGGATGATAACACCCTCCCACTACACCGGGACTTGGAGATGGCTGGGAACAGGGCCGCTGGGAATAAAGAATCCCAGAGCGGTCCCACTCGGCACCCCTCTACCCTGGGTGACCGCAGCATCTCAGGAGCTCCGGAGGCCTCCCCTCCAACAGCTCACACGCCCCCAAGAGGGAGACCCTCACCAACAAACCGGTTAGAAGCTGGCCAGTTCCTATCAAGCTGCGGAGGGGTGGGCGGCCCCCAGGTTGACCTCTTCCCAAACACACCATCACCAGAGTCCTTCCCAGGTGGCAACCACCCCTCTCTCCTGGCCCCACCACTTTCTCTAGAGTGTTCAAGTGGAAACCTCAAGCCAACTGGTTTTTCTGCTTGTCGCTGGGCCCTAACCAGCCACGTGATGGGGCTTGGGCCCAGGTCTCAGGAATGTCTCCAGACTGCTTCTGCCATAGACGCAGGACTCTGGGCGGATGGTCAAAGGTTGTGGGCCAGGCTCAGGTTACCTGGCTAGACCGTAGGCTGGGGCAGCTGTGGGGGCTGCTTTGAAACCACGTTAGAAATACTACACTTCTGAATCACCAACACGATGTCAACCCCCGCCCCTTCATCTGCCAGTTCTAGAAAAACACGCTGCCTGGGGTCTCCTCTGAGACCCCGCCCATGCCTTGGCTCAGATGTCCTCATCACTCCCCTAATGACTATGCTGGCAGCAAATCGTCACACCACCTGGTGTGTTTAGCGTCCCCAGTGACCTCAAAGCCCTCCTCGCATTAGAACAAAACAACTGCCAGTCTGCAAGCTGACTCAAGGTGAAGGCCATTTAATGGGGCAAGGGATTTATTACACCTTAGAGGTAAGATGCATCCTACCAGGGGCGCCTGGATGGCTCAGTCGGTTAAGCGTCAGACTTCAGTTCGGGTCATGATCTCCCCATCCATGGGTTCGAGCTCCACGTCAGGCTCTGTGGGGACAGCTCAGAGCCTGGAGCCTGCTTCAGATTCTGTGTCTCCCTCTCTCTCTGCCCCTCCCCCACTCGCACTCTGGGTCTCTCTCAAACATAAAGATTTAAAAAAATTTTTTTAATGGGGCACCTGGGTGGCTTAGTCGGTTAAGCGTCCGACTTTCGCTTAGGTCATGATCTCGCGGTTTGTGGGTTCGAGCCCCGCGTCGGGCTCAGTGCTGACTGCCAGCTCAGAGCCTGGAGCCTGTTTCAGTCTGTGACTCCCTCTCTCTCTGACCCTCCCCTGCTCACGCTGTCTCTCTCTCTCTCCTAGAAATAAATAAAACATTAAAAAAAAAATAAAAAAAATTTTTTTTTTTAAAAGTTGCATCCTTCTGGTCCTGACTCCCATCAGGCCTGCCCTAAAGAGAGTCCTGGGTGGTCCAGATGTCATCTCCTGGAAGGGGCACTGACCCATCCACCAGGTGAACCTTCACCTAAGACTCAGCTAGTGCCCTGAATCTCTTCATGAGCATTCAGTAAAATGATTACAGTTGCACTTTGCACCAGATAAATGAAACAGGACTCCGGTCCTCCAGAACCCAGCCTCTGGGGGACACAGAGAAAGCCACTTCCAGAATACTGCATGGTAGTGCTCAAATGCTTTGAGAACATGGGGTAGAAGAGATAAGTGTCAAGTGGACATCTGGGACGGCTTTTGAGGAAGAGGAGGCAGTGATCCTGGACATTTATAGCTGTACAGGACTTGGGCCATTAGCTATCTGGAGGGCAGCCACCCCATCCCAGCAGAGGGAGTCCTTGGGGTAAAGACCAAAAGGAAGGTGTGCAATGCAGCTCTCTGGCTGGGGAGGAAGAGAATAGGAAGCATGCTGGAAAAGCAGGTATCATCAGACTGGAGGACGCTTGGGATGCTGATTCAACTCTCAGCTTTAGGGGTGGGGAGTTCCTAAAGGTTTCTGAGCAGAAGAATGCTGTAAAAGGAGCAGCTGGCTAAGACCTGAGACCATGCCACCACTGCCACCACTGACCCAGACTGGGGAGAAAAGATGGCAAATGGTCAGGCTTCCAAAGGTGGCTTTTTTTTAATTTCTTTTTTAATGTTTATTTATTTTTGAGACAGAGAGAGACAGAGTGCAAGCAAGGGAGGGGCAGAGAGAGACAGAATCTGAAGCAGGCTCCAGGCTCTGAGCTGTCAGCGCAGAACCCAATGTGGGGCTCGAACCCACAAACTGTGAGATCATGACCTGAGCCAAAGTCCAATGCTTAACCGGCTGAGCCACCCAGTTGCCACAGCCCCCCCCCCCCAATGGTGGCTTTTTAATGTGCAGGATGTGCTGAGTTCAAGGGTGGGAGGATCCTTTATTTTTCTGCTGGTAAAGAGGGGTGAGCACATCTGACCCATTTCAGCTCAATGACACCAAATACCCTCCAGTACAAACCCCTGGCCTCCCACCTTGATTTGCATCAAGAATAGCAGACCAAAGGGGCACCTGGGTGGCTCAGTTGGTTAAGCAGCTGACTTCGGCTCAGGTCATGATCTCGAGGTTCATGGGTTCCACCCCGCATCCGACTCTGTGCTGACAGCTCAGAGCCTGGAGCCTGCTTCAGATTCTGTATCTTCCTCCCTCTGCCTCTCCCCTGCTTGCGCTCTGTCCCCCCAAAAATGAATAAAAGTTTTTAAAAAATTTTTTAATAAAAAAAAAGAATGGCAGACCAAAAATAAATAAAAAGAATAGCAGCCCAGGCAGCAGTTCCGGTTCTGCCTCTTATACAAGCCATTTGCCTCAGTTTCCCCGTCTCTAAAGGGCGGGCATGGAGGATGGTTGGAGATAACCTCTCTAGAGTTTCCTCTAGCTCTTTCTAGAGTCAGGCCATCAGGATGGGTAAGAGGTACACCACCCTGCCTGCCTGGGCCCCCGGCGGTGGAGCACGACGCCTCCAAGCTGGCGCCTCGACGACGGTAGCCACTTTTGGCGCCTCTCTGTGCCCGCCCGAGGCACAGAAAGTATGGCACCCACCCAAGGAGGTGCGTGACGGCAGAGGAGCGGGCCAGGTGCGGGGTGTGCGCTGCCCAAAGGCAGGGCCTCCTCGGCTTGCCAAGGACCTTGCCCCGCGGCCGCCCAGGGCTCTCGCCCAAAATGCAGGACATTCCAAACGGCCGGGTTTGGACTCCCAGGCCACAGGACCCTGACTCTTCATGAGGATTCGGCGCCGGGACCGGGGGAAGGGGGGAGGGGTCAGGGGGGCTGGGCGGTGCTTCTCGAAGGGCGTGATCCAGGGCATTGGGTGGCTCCCCCGGGGCGTGGCGAGGGGCGGCTCTCTCGCCCGCCCGCGCGGTGGCTGAGGGAATTACGTGATGACGCAAGAGGCGGAGCTGGGGGAACAGACTGTACTATGGGATTACGTAAGGAAACGAAAAGGGGGCGGGGAACTCCGCGGTAGTGGGCGGGGCGGGAGGCGGAGCTGCAGTCGGAACTGGGCAGGGTTCTGAAACCGGGGGGCGGAGCCAGGGACAGGAAGAGGTGCGCGTGCGCCTGGTAGCTACTGCCGGGCATGCTCCGCTGGGCCCACTCCTGGAGACTCCCCCTTAGGGGGCTCGGGCCCTCCAGTCTCAGCTTCTCCAGGGTGCCCGTCGCTCCCAGCAGCAGTGGCCGAAGCGGTACCGAGAGGAGGTCAGTCAAGGGCGCCATGTGGGAAGCCGTCCATCGCGCCTCCTCGTTCGGCCCCGCCTCCTCCGCTTACGCCTGACCCTCCCCCCAGGCCTCGCCCCTAAACCCTATCCCCGGCGGTTTAGACCCCTCCTCCATCCATGCTTCTCCTGGCAGGTCGGTCCTGCTTTCCTACAAGCTTCTGGACGGAGAGGCGTCCCGCCCGGCCCTCGTGTTTCTGCACGGGCTCTTCGGCTCCAAAACCAACTTCAACTCCATCGCCAAGGCCCTGGCTCAACAGACTGGCCGGAGGGTGAGCTTCCGGGAGAGGCGGGGTCCCGCGGGAGGTGGGGCCTGGCTGGGCGGGGCTAGGGAGGTGGCCAAGACGGGGCCCGCTTTTCTGCCCTCACTACTGGACACCTGGCGAAGAGTGGCCGGTTTCTCTAAGCAGAAACGAAGAAGAGGTTGACCTTCTAAGGATGGAGGTCGCATGGCACACCGTGGCCCTATGTGCACCCCATTGATTACCTCGTGCTTGCATCCATCCAGTCCTTCATTCGTGTTATAGATCTGCAAGCCAGGTTCGCTGTCTAGTGCCTAAGCGCCAACAGCCTCCCTGCTAAGGGGGGCAGCCCCTCTTTGTTCACCAGGGTTGACGGGGCTTACCACCTTTTATAGCAGCCCATCCTTCTGTGCTCCAACTGTTTTCCACTTCAGGATCTTTCCCCAGGCTCTCTACCCCCCTCAGCCTGCAGGAATGCCTTGCCTTAGTCTGTCTCTGCCCTGAATGTTGGATGCCAGGTCTTCCCACCCTCACTCCACTCCGCAGGTGCTAACAGTGGATGCTCGGAACCATGGTGAAAGCCCCCACAGCCCAGACATGTGCTACGAGGCCATGAGCCAGGACATGCAGGATCTCCTGACCCAGCTGGGGCTAGTGCCCTGTGTCCTCATTGGCCACAGCATGGGAGGCAGAACAGCCATGCTGCTGGCACTCCAGAGGGTGAGCTGTCCCTGTACAGGGCTTCCTCCCATCCAGTGTAGACGCTGAGTACCCAGCAGGCGACCTGGGACTCAGCCGAGCCTTGGACGGCCAAATTCAGGATCTGGGAACTATGCCTCAGACCCACTGTGCCTGCCCCGTGGCTGGTCCCACGTCTGGTTCTCTCACACAGCCGGAGCTGGTGGAACGCCTGATTGCTGTGGACATCAGCCCAGTGGAGACCACATCCCACTCAGACTTCCCATCCTATGTGGCAGCCATGAGGGCTATAGACATCCCATATGAGGTGTCCCGCTCCTCTGCCCGAAAACTGGCCGATCAGCAGCTCAGCGCTGTTATCCAAGTAACGTACCCATATCCTGGATGGTGTTGTGGGCTGGGACCTGTCAAGGGAGGTGTGGCAGTCCCAAACTTCACATAGAGGTTCCCCTCCCACACCCCACTCCTGGACCCCTATAGGACATGGCCGTGCGTCAGTTCCTGCTCACCAACCTGGTGGAGGTGGATGGGCGCTTCATCTGGAGGGTGAACTTGGAAGCACTGGCCCAGCACGTGGACAAGATCTTGGCTTTCCCACCACAACAAGAATCTTACCCTGGGCCAACCCTCTTCCTCCTGGGTGGAAACTCTCAATATGTGCAGTAAGCCAGACTGGGTAGGGGGAGAGGCATGCCCCGCTTACCCAAGCCGCCTGGAGATCCTGCCTTGGGGAGGGCTTCATTGTGGGAGGGGGTGGGGGGGTACCTGAGAGTTGAGAAACACCACTGGCATGTGGGTTCATGTAGCTCTCTTCTCCCTGCTCTGCCTCCACTTGTCTCTCTCCCCATCTTCCTTCTTCTACCCCTTCTGGGTGGCCTTCTCTTCGACCGGACAGTCCCAGCCACCATGCTGAGATTAGGCGGCTGTTCCCTCAAGCCCAGATGCAGACTGTGCCCAATGCTGGCCACTGGGTCCATGCTGACCGCCCACAGGACTTCATGGCTGCCATCCGAGGCTTCCTGGCCTAAGAGTTGCGGGCAAGAGGAGGCAGGAAACCCCAGGCCTCGAGGCCCTGCGGCCTGTTCCATGTTTCCGCACAAAATGACTCAGGCAGGCACTGAGAGAGCATGAGCATACAGAGACGGTCAGACCTCAAGCTTTAATGAATAAAGACACTGCTCCCAAGGTCCCAGGCTGAGTTCTGTCACCGCCAGCGTCCCCACTGACCCAGGAGGAATCGGACCCAGGGGGCCCTGGCAGGTCCGGGGTTCACGTGGGCTCCCTGAGTGCCCCTGGACTCTCTCTGCAGCTGACTCTCGACTTGCTGCCTCACCAGCTGCTGCATGTCCTCCTGGGGGACAGGAGAGCAAGTTCAGGGCCACCCCTGTGCTTTCTTCCCCATGCCTCCCAGACCCGGCTGGCATTCCCACCCTACCTCCCAGGCCTCCACCTCCTGCCTCAGCCTCAGTTTCTCCTCCAGGACCTCCAGCAGCTGGGCCTCCACAGCTCGCAACTTGGCTTTGCATGTGTCCAGCTCTGCCTCCACTGCCTGCTTCCTGCAGGCGGCAGGGAGAGCAGCCTGAGCTTGAACCCTACAGATCTGCTTCTGGGCCCTTGCGGGTGGGGGAGTGAGGGGGAGGAGTGTGGCCACAGACCCCTGCCTCGTGATGGGGCGAGTATGTATGTGGCTTTCCTTCCAGGAATTCCTGACTTCTCACACCCTCTCCTCCCTAAGGGTGAGCCACCCGCTGCCCTCCCCACCCCCTGCAAGCATCTGCCTCTCACTTGGCAATGGCTTCATCCCGCTCCTGGAGGACTTGGTCCAGCGAAGGCTCTGTCTGGGTGTCCCCCAGTGCTCCAGCGACTTGCGATTCTGGGCTCTGTGATAGGGTGACAGGGAAGGGAGCAGGGATCTAGAGCTTGTCTGGAGGAGGTATCCCACACTGGACCCTTCTGCCCTTGCCTGGGCTCTGATGCCAGTGTCAGGAGGTGAGGGGTCTGGAAGGTTCCATTCCTGCCCCCCGGTACCCATCTCATGGACCTCTGAAAGTTGAGCAGGGGGACTGTGCCACGCTGAGGGGTGGCAGGTGTGGCCTCTGCCTGACTCAGGGGTAAACAGAGGGGATAGGGTGTGTGGACCCTCAAGGAAGAAAGAAGTTCTCACCCAATGCATAGGAAGAGAGGTGGGTTCAGAAAGGACACTTACCCCTTTAGGGCCCCAGACAGAGAGGGTGACCTGGTGACTGGGACTCTTGTCACTGGGGTGGGGCAGGCGGACAACATGGCCCTTTGCCCTCCCTTCCGGGCTAGGCACTCCCAGTCAGGCCCCGCCCCCCCGCTGGCCGGCCCTTGCCTCCCCTCCTAGCTCCTGGAACCTTCCCACCAGGCCCAAGCTTCCTCAGCCCCTTCCCGCAGTCACAAGTATCCTTCACCCCAAGGGGGCGCTCAAACCACGTCAGAAGATGAGAACTGAGGGACAGACAGCCAGGACCGCTTCAATGCTGATAAGCACAGGTACCCCAGGCCCCGATCCTGAAAGGCTGGCATCTTGGGACCTTGAATGGCATCATCCACACATATAACCCAATTTAGCTCAGCAGAAAACAGAAGGAAAAAGATTTAACCATTCCTGACAGAGCCCTAACATCTTGGATGTCCATCCTTCCTAGCAATATTGCTCTGCTCCCTGTTCCTCCAGTATATTCCCGACATTCTAACCCTTGTGCTGGTGGGGTCCGCGGTGCTGGGGTTATCTAGGCAGCCCCCACCGCCCCCAGTGACCTCAAACGTGTGGAAGAGAGTGTTCCCCATTGAGAAGCCTCTTCAGCAAGGTCATGTCTAGAAGATTAGGTCCTCAATTCTGTCCTGATTAGTAAATATTGCCTCCAGGGGGCACCTGGGTGGCTCAGCCGGTTAAGGTTCAGACTTGTGATTTCGGCTCAGGTCAGGATCTCACAGCTCATGGGTTCAAGCCCCACATCTGGCTCTGTGCTGACAACGTAGAGCCAGCTTGGGATTATCTCTTTTTTCCCACCTTTCACTTTCTCTCCCCTGCTGACACTCTCTTTGTCTCTCTGTCTCTCTCGCTCCCTCTCAAATTAAACAAACTTAAAGAAAATTAAATACATTCCCTCCAGGAAACCCCTGCGGACATGATTCCTGGAGTCCGTGGGGGCCACTGATTCAGGTGCACCTCCAACAGCCAGACCAACAATTTCTTTGGTTGAGCCCCAGGCAAAGAAGTGGGATTAGGATGTACTCCCAAATACACCCTTGTGTTGAGGAGATGGGTTCGATGTGTGCTGTGTGCATACACACACACATCTCTGTGTTTGCACAGAGAGGCTGCTCTGTGTGCCATGATCTAGACAGGACCCGGAGCCCCGGTCTCAGGAACCTCCAGGGCTGGCAGAGAGGAAGCATAGATAGGATCAGAAAAGAGTGTCAGGGGCTCCAGAAACAGTGGTAGCGCAGAGGAGGAAATGAACCCTGCAGGCCATCAGGGGTCAACCAGGAGAAAGGCATTTCTTTTAACTGTTTATTTGGAAACCACTTCAAAACTGCCCTTCAATGTCAAAAAAAAAAAAAAGGTATCAAACATTGTACCCAGTTGTCACATCTCTCTGGTCATGCTCGGTCTAGAACGATTTGCAGCCTTTCTTTGAATGTCATGGCCTTGACATTCTGGAGATTACGGAGACGTTATTTTGTAGACTGTCCCTCAATATGGGTTTGTCCATGCCTTCCTTAGGATTAGACCGCTGTTACCAATTTGGGGCAGAAATATCACAGAAAGGAAGCTGTGTTCTCGTGAATCCAATATTGTTCAGAACTGTGACTAACGTGATCTGGAATCGATGCTGCCCACTTGACCATGATTAATAAGCACTGGGGAAGGCAGGTACTTTGAGATTATGACACATCCTTTCCTTTACCCCACTTTCAGCCATTGGGTTCAGCACCCACCGATGTTTCTTGTCCAAATTAATTATCACTACAATGATTGCCAGTGGTGATTTTCCTTTCTTTCTTTTCCTTCTTTTTTAAAGATTTCTTGGGGCACCTGGGTGGCTCAGTCGGGTTAAGCGTCAGACTTCAGCTCAGGTCATGATCTCCCGGTTTGTGGGTTCGAGCCCCGCGTCAGGCTCTGTGCTGACAGCTCAGAGCCTGGAGCCTGCTTCCGATTCTGTGTCTCCCTCTCTCTCTGCCCCTCCCCCACTGGCACTGTCTCTGTCTCTCTCAAAATAAAGAAATAAACTTTAAAAAGAAAAGAAAAACTTTGCCCTTAGACCTAAATTCCAGGCCACAGGCACAAGCTCATTCTAGTTCTTCCCTGTTCCAGATCTTGCCTCCTTTTTCCAGTTGTCTTGAATATACTTCATGATCTGTTCAGTATCCCTGTGTGCAGCTAATCCCCTAAAATAACTGGGCTTCCCTGGACTTGGATGCCCTTCTCATGTGGGCTCGACTCCCGTGGGGCTGCCTGCCCAGCCCTCACCTCCAATGCCATCCTGGTGCACCGCCCCTGGATGCCACGGGGTTTCCAAAAGTGTCTAAGAGCTTTATAGTTATTAATTTATTCATTCATTCCCCAAATACTTACTGAACACCTAGTATGTTCTAAGCATGTTTCCAGGTGACGGACATAAAACAGCTCACATTCTAGTGAACGGCAGTAGACAACAAGCAGAGAAATGAGTGCACCACATGGTAAGAAGTGCTGTGGAGAAAAAAGAAAGCAGGGCAAAAGATTAAAATAGGAAATTGCTATTTTAATTTTTTTATTCATTTGTTTTTTAGGTATTTATTTTTGAGAGAGACAGCATGCATATGTGATTGGGGGAGGGGCAAAGAGATAGAGAGGGAGAGACAGAATCCCAAGCAGGCTCCACGCTGACAGCACAGAGCCTGACACGGGGCTGAATCGTGCGAACTGGGAGATGATGACCTGAGCCGAAATCAAGAGTGGGACACTTAACCCACTGAGCCACCCAGGCGCCCCCACAAATTGCTATTTTATATTATTCTGTGCTATCGCAAGGAGATCTCAAATATTAACCCATCACTTGGATGAAACAGCCACCCTCACAACCTGGAATAACGTTTTCAGCAACAGCATCATTTGCACATTCAAAAAGCTGTGTATTTCTAAACACAAATGAGGATGGTATGTTTGAGGAAACCCGCTTAGGGAGCTCAAAGGAGATGCTCAGGGTGACATGCGACATGACAGAAGCAGAGAGGCGAGTGAAGGGTTTGAATAAATGTTCACAAACACTAGCATGGAAAAATGGTCACTGTGAAATAAAGTTATTTTTTTCTTTAATCTTTTAAATATTTATTTTTGAGAGAGAGAGACAGAGCACAAGCAGGGGAGGGGCAGAGAGAGAGGGAGACACAGAATCCGAAGCAGGCTTCAGGCTCTGAGCTGTCAGCACAGAGCCCTACACGGGGCTTGAGCTCATGAACCGTGAGATCATTACCTGAGCCAAAGTCAGATGCTTAACTGACTGAGCCACTCAGGCTCCTCAAGAAATCTGAAAGAAAGAGAGAGAGAGAGAAGGGGAAGGAAGGAAGGAAGGAAGGAAGGAAGGAAGGAAGGAAGGAAGGAAGGAAGGAAGGAAGGAAAAGAAAAGAAAAAACCATTTGCAGATCATCGTAGTAATAATTAATTCGGGCAAGAAACATCAGTAGGTGCTGAACCCAATGGCTGAAAGTTGGGTAAAGGAAAGGATGTGTCATAATCTTAAAGTACCTCCCTGTCTCAGCCCCATTTAAGTTATTCTTTAAAATATGTGATTTAAAGAGCACCTGGGTGGCTCAGTTTGTTGAGCATCTGACTCTTGATTTCAGCTCAGGTCAGGATCCCAGGGTCATGAGATCGAGCCCCATGTTGGGTTTGCACTTAGCATGGAGCCTGCTTGGGATTCTCTCCCTCTGCTCCTCTCCCCACTCACATATACTCTCTCTCTCTCTCTCTCTCTCTCTCTCTCTCTCACCCTCCCACCCCCACCCACCTCTCTCTGCCTCTCCCTCAAATAAATAAAAATAAAAAAAACATAGTCTTTAAAAAATTTATGTGTGATTTTGGGGCACTTGGGTGGCTCAGTCAGTTGAGAGTCGATTCTTGATTACATCTTGGGTCATGATCTCCCTGTTCATGGATCAAGCCCTTCATTGGGCTCTGTGATGACAGCGTGGAGCCTGCTTGAGATTCTCTCTCTCCCTCTCCCTCTGTCCCTCCTTCACTCATGCTCTCACTCTCTCTCAAAACAAATAAGTAAGCTTTTTAAAAAATTTTAAAATATGTGATTTTAAGATAGTTACGTTTTAAATATTTTCGCTAAGTATAACCAGTAAGTCACTTATTTTGTATGCACCCCCTAAATGTTTAAACTATTGAGCCAAATTTCTTTTTTTTTTTTAATTTTTTTTTAACATTTTTTATTTATTTCTAGGAGAGAGAGAGAGAGACAGCGTGAGCAGGGGAGGGTCAGAGAGAGAGGGAGTCACAGACTGAAACAGGCTCCAGGCTCTGAGCTGGCAGTCAGCACAGAGCCCGACGCGGGGCTTGAACCCACGAACCGTGAGATCATGACCCAAGCGAAAGTCGGACGCTTAACCGACTAAGCCACCCAGGCGCCCCAACCAAATTTCTTTTAAATATTCTCTTTGGGAAGAGGAGGGAACAATCTTATATTCAGGCATATAACGAATTCCATTGCAAAGCCCTACCTCAAATCACACACTGAGCAGGGGACCCAATCTCCCTCCTCCCCTGCTTCCCCAGGATGGCTGAGCTCAGGCCTCGGGGCTGAGCTGGAAGGTGGTCAAGGCTGATGATGGGCTGGGGTGGTGGAGGATGGAAATGGGAAGGAGAGCTGCCAGCTGGCCTGAGGGGCTGGGTTATATGGTCAGAACAGCTGGGATATAAAGGGATGGGGGGCTTACAAACCATGTCCCCAACCTTTGTGATCCAGTTTGTGTTTACCTCCCTGCGCCTCATCGTCCTCTTCTGTGAAATGGGGTAAACGGATGAGTCCCCAGTAGGGTCCCAGTAAGGGTTAAATGAGGTGCCTCGAACAATGGCCAGTCCTTGCACCGGAATGGGCCAGAGCCGGGCATCCCAGGAAAGGAGAGAGAGTAAGCCCGCCATAAAGCAAAAGAAAAGCAACAAACAAAAGGAGATTATCACCATCATCATCAACAACAACAACACACGCTCCCTATGCTCCCTCTAGGTCAGCTGCCCCTTCCTGCTCTGCACCTGTCACGGACTCTGCCCCAGGGACAGCTCTGTTTCTAAATTCTACACCAGCTGCCTCCTCATCCCCCTCCAGACCCCTCCAGCCCCTGCCCTTCCGCACTATTGTCTTGTCGCTGTCAAGGTGTCTCTCCAACCAGCCCGGGGGGCTTCTGGAGGACAGGTGGTGACTGCCGTCACCCCAACCTGGGCACACAGGTGCTCAGCTGCGATGGTGTCAGAAGAGCAGCACCAGCCTTGGCCAGCAGGTGGCAGCAGTCCCCAATCTCAGGGATCCAGTGGGCAAGGGGCCCACCCCTGCCCTCCCCAGCCTGTGGGATAGGAACCCCAAACTGCCCCCAAATGCCCAGCCTTTCCCTCGGTGCTCCTTTATGGGAACACCGCTCATTCAAGCGTGCACACATTTATCACCCACTCGACAAACGCACTTTCTGTGCCAGCCTTGGGGAATCCACAAGATGTGACCTGGTGCCTTCCCTTTATATGTCCCCATCTAATCAGAGGACAGACACCTAACACAATCTTCGCCACACAGGGCAAGAAGTGCTACAGTCAGGATAAATACAGGTCTTTGTGGGACCACACGGGAGCCCAGCCCTCATTCTTGGGCAGTCAGGACAAATTCTTAGAGGAGGTGGTATCTAGAGGAGGGAAAGAGCCAAAGTCAAGGGCCTGGTGCACGGGGAGGAAGAAGGAAACAGGGAGGAGAGTGTCCCAGGCCTGGGGAACTAAGACCAGTGCAAAGTCCTGAGGGGCGTGGGCATGCCCAATGAGCATCGTGACTTCGTCAAGGGAAGGTGGCCTCCAAGAGGCGACACGGGAGTGGACCACAAAGAAAATAGAAATCTATATTGGGGTATCAGGATTCTTCCCCAAGGGCAAGAGTAAGTCATTTCCCTGAACAAGTAGGGTGCAGAATGCCACAGAGATGCTCCTTTTTAAAAATTTTTTTAAATGTTTTATTTAATTCTGAGAGAGAGAGAGGGAGAGACAGCATGAGCAGGGGAGGGGCAGAGAGAGAGAAGGAAACACAGAATCTGAAACAGGCTCCAGGCTCTGAGCTAGCTGTCAGCACAGAGCCCGACACAGGGCTTGAACCCACAAACCGTGAGATCATGACCTGAACCGAAGTCGGACGCTTAACCGACTGAGCCACCCAGGCGCCCACCCCCCCTTTTTTTTTAATGTTTTATTTATTTCGAGATGCTCCTTTGACTAAAATGGAATAGGACTTTACACGGCATTGGTCTGGACTGAATACCCATTGATTATCCACAGTGAAGAATAGGGGTGGGAATGATGTGTTGTGGGAATGCTTATTCTCTCCTATGGGGAATGAGCTCTGCTCTCTCACTATCCCTGTCCTTGGCCCAAAATGCCCTTCCCCCATTCTTCATCTGGCCACCTCCTACTCATCCTGTGAAGCTCCAATTCAAATGCCCTACGTCTAGGGAGTGGTCCCTGATTCCAGAGAGTTGGCTGCTCTGGAGACTCATAGCATTTTGTGTAGCATTTTCTATTTCAGCCCCTGCCATGTTTCTGGCTCCTCTGTCTCTGTCCATCCCTCACCTGTCAGGGAACATTCCAGTTCCAAATTCAGCCCTTGTTTTTTATTTCATACACACACACAGACACACAGATGCACACACTCCCTGCACTGTGGCCCACAACTTCATCTCTACCCTAAGCCAGACTACTCCTGTCTCCTTAGTCTCCAGCTGGCATTCCACATGGACTCTTCATTGACTATCTGCATGTGTCCCCGGATGTTGGAGCAGGCACCTTAAATGCTCACACATGTCTGGTCTGAACCCCCACCCCACCCTGTCCCCTGGATCCACTCCTCCTCCCAGAGCCAGTTCTGCTCTCATCTGCACCTGTTGCTTCTAGTTCATAATATCTCTCATCGTTTTAATGGTTTTTTATAATAATCTCTACATCCAATGTGGGGCTCGAACTCACAGCCCAGAGATCATGAGTTGCATGCTCTACCGACTGAGCCAACCAGGTACCCCTGGTTGTTTTAATGTTTTACAAAAAGCATATTCTTTTCCTAATTGAAATAAAATATAGTTATATTAAGGCTCTTGAAGGGGCATCTGAGTGGCTCAGTCAGTTGAGTGTCTAACTCTTGATTTCAGCTCAGGTCATGGGATCGAACCCTAAGTCTGGCTCTGTGCTGTCATCGAGGAGCCTGCTTGGGATTCTCTCTCTCTCTTCTCTCTGCCCCTCTTTCAAAAAACAAAAAAACAAAAAACTTAAAGTAAGTCTCTTGGGGCACCTGGGTGGCTCAGTTGGTTGAGCGTCCGACTTCAGCTCAGGTCATGATCTCACAGTTCGTGTGTTCAAGATCCACATCGGGCTCTGTGCTGTCAGTGCAGAGCTTGCTTCAGATCCTCTGTCTCCCTCTCTCTCTGCCCACCCCCATGCTTGCACTCTCCCTCTCTCTCAAAAATAAACATTAAAAAAAAATAAGTCTCTTGAATGCCTTTGACTCTTCTCTCCAGTCCAACAGGCCCTACTGTTGTTCAGATGATCAAAGTCTGTCTCCTAGACACCGCTTCCAGCCGTCCTCCAGGCTCCTACAAGCCCTGCCCACATGTCAAGAACTATCTGTGCTGGCCATCCTCAGCTCAGACTTCTCCCAGGAAATTCAGATTATGTGGGCAATGGCGTACTCTCTTTCTCTCCATTGGCTCTACCATTAAAACGTAGGCAGAATATGACCACTGTCACCGCCATCACCATCAACACCTTTGGCCCAGCCACCCTCACAATTGTGATCACTTCCTAAATGACGGCCCTGCTTCCTCCCCAAACCCCTTCACAGTCTACAGGCACAGACTTGGGATGGTTCAATTTATGACTTTTCGACTCTCTGATGGTGTGAAAACGATATGCGTTCAGTGGAAACCATACTTCAGATTTCATATTTGGATCTTTTCCCAGGCTGGCGATATGAGGTGCGATCCTCTCTCGTGATGCTGGGTCCTGGCAGCCACGGCACCCCCCCAGCCATGCAATTAGGAGGGTGAACAACCCATGCACAGACAACCTGCCTGGGCCCAGACAGCCATTCTGTTTCTCACTGTCTGTACAGCATTCAGTATATCACCGGAGAGAGTCAACGCTTTATTATAAAATAGGCTTCCTGTTAGATTTGCCCAACCGCTGGCTCGTGTAAGTGTTCTGAGCACGTTTAAGGTCGGCTAGGCTAAGCTATGATACTCGGTAGGTTAGGTATATTACATACGTTTTCCCACTTTTGGTATTTTTGATTTTCAATGGGTTTATTGTGACATTATTACACTAACTTGAAGAAGATGGGTATTTTCCACCCAGCAAAGAGAGCAATTCTGTTAAAGCCCAAGATGGATCACAGCTCTCCTCATGTCCCTTATCTGCTCCCATCCCAGTCAGAGTAAAAGCCAAAGGAGTGGTTACTTACAAGGCTCTTCCTCTCGACTTCTTTGACTTCACCTCCTCTGAGATCTTCCTGCTGCAGGCATCCACGCCTCCTTACTGTCTCTCCGACATGTCAGGCATGCTCCCTGCTCGTGGTCATTACACTGGATGTTCCCTCTTCCCAGAATGCTCTTCCCCCAGAGACCTACATGGCTCACTCCCGTCCCTCCTTCAGATATTTTCTCCAACGTCACCTTCACAGCGAGGCCGTCCCCAACTACCAGATTTAAAATCGGAAATCCAGGGTGCCTGGTTGGCTCAGCTGGTAAAGCGCACAACTCTTGATCTCAGGGTTGTGAGTTTGAGCCCCACGTTGGGTGTGGAGATTACATAAAAATAAAATAAATAAAATAGGGGCCCCTGGATGGCTTAGTCCATTAAGCGTCTGACTCTTGGTTTCGGCTCAGGTCATGGTCTCACGGTTCGTGGGATTGAGCCCCATGTTGGGCTCTGCGCTGACAGCACAGAGTCTGCTTGGGATTCTCTCCTCCTCTCTTTCTGCCCCTTTTCTGCTCACTCTCTCTCTCTCTCTCTCAAAATAAATAAACATTAAAAATAAATAAATGCATACATACATAGATTGATAAAATGAAATTGGAAACCCATCTCAAATCCAGCACCCCTTCCCCCTACTTCCCTGTTTTGTCTTCTCCCTGGCCCATTATCACCACCATGAATTTTACTGGTTTATTTATCGTCTCTTTTTTCTCCTAAACAAGGACTCTGTGAGGGCAGGGATTTTGTCTCTTGTTTCCTGCCATATCTCCCAGATCTAGCAGAGTTAGTCTGCAGTAGATGCTCAGTTAATTTTTGATTCACGGAATGAAAGTCTGGCATTTGAGTGCCTCCCCCTTGTCTGCACAATAAAGTTCAACATTCAAGGCCTCCTTCACTGGCCTCACCTCTTACTCATGCACACCCTCTCTCACCTGCACCTCAAAGCAGGCTCCCAAGGTTCTCAAACACTCCCCAGCCTCATCCCAGTGTCTTTGGACACACACCTTCTGTCCCGAATGCCACAACCCTACTCCTCCAACACCCAGCTCCAATGTCACCGCCTCTGGGAAGCCATCCTGGGTCCCTCACATACTGAAACCATTGTCTACCTCTCCCACTATATGACATCTTAAGTGCAAAGCAGTGGCTGGAGCATGGCCTCCTAGGTAATGTGTGATAAGTGAATGAATCAACGATTGAATGAGGGTCAGACCGATATCCAAAAGGCAGAGTTTAAGGTGAAGGGCACACATCCATTCTTTATTCATTTTTCACGCTGCCATTTAACATGCACCTCAGTAAGTGATGCTTGGTGTGACACTGAGGCTCTCTGAGGACACAAGCTGTGTCTCCCCCTCCTGCCCTGTCTCCACAGGGCCAGACATGGGGCTCTGGGGATGCACCCACCACCCAGTCCACCAGTTCACCCAGCACACAGGAAAGCACTCTGGACCAGGAGTCGGGTAGCACCTTCCTGGCCACTGGTTCCCTGTAACCCCAGGCAAATGCCTTTAGCAGGTGAGTCCTGTTGAAAGGGGGGCGACGCCAATGCTTGCTCTGTGGGACCCCCAAGGCTGAAGTCTGGACAACTGGAAAGGGAGTGGCTGCCTCTCATGCCAGGCTGCATCTAAGCTAGTCTTGGGCCAGATTTCCAGGGAAGGAGAGATGGCTTTAACAGTGTCTGTAGCCTGTCTGCCAGCCAGCTAACCTGTGTCCACAGTCTGGGAGAAGTGCCAGGACCAGACAACACAGGGCAGCAGGGGGCTGGCCCAGCTCCAGAGCAACACCTTGGCAGCCCTGGGGAAGGGAAGAGGGAGTGTTTGGCCTGAGGTCAAGAGGGTCTGGGCCAGGGCACAGAGGGGACAGCTGGGAGGAGGGTGTTCCATGGCTGCTGTCTCAACAAGATGCTAGCAGGGATCAGAAAAGGAGCATCTGCTACTGACTAGCCCCCATCCGCCACCCCTCTACCTACAGCTAAGATCTTTCCGTTAGTGCCAGAGTGAGCTGGGCCCCAGGCTTAGCTGCCCCCTCCCCCACCCGGCTTCTATATAGGAAATAGGATCTCAGGGGTGGGGAAGCAGGCTTTCACTTAGATTTCCTTTGCCCAAAGACAGGGTTCCTGAATGTGCTGAGAGAGGAAACAAGGAAAAGAGATGGACACCCAGCATCAGACCAGTGAACTGAGAATTCCCGGGGAAGGAGGGGCCAGAGCCAGAGTCTGGATGAAGTGTTGGGGGAAAGTGGGAAGGGCAGGGGCCCAGAGGCTGGAACTCCGGAGGAGGTTTAAGGCTGGAGGAGGTTTTCGGAGGGGAGTGCTAAAGGTTCCAAGACCATAAAATCGAGGGGTTTTCAACCTCCAGCAAATCCCCAGGGAGGTGGGGTGAAGCTCCAGGGTCCAGAACGACGGCTGGGCTGCTGAGCCGATGAGCCCAGGGAGGGGTGTGGTAGGAGAGGAATCCCTGGGATCCCATCCCAGGCAGGGATCACGCGGCGTGGGGAACGCAGGTGAAAGAGATCCCGGGGCTCCGAGCCCAAGGCGCGGGGCGTGGGCCGGCGACTGGGCGGGGCGGGGCTGGGGGCTGGGCCGGGGTCCCGGGGGCCGGGGCGGGGCCGGGCTGGCGCTGCGCAGCCGCGGGGCGGCCGCCGCGCATGCGGGGCTCACACGGCTGCAGCCGGCGCCGCTGCCACTCCCGGGAGCATGAAGGACCGAACCCAGGAGCTCCGCACGGTGAGTCCGGCCCCCGCGCGTCGCCGCTCGCCGCCCGCGCCCCGCGCGCCGGCCGCTCCCCGCCCGGCCTCGGCGGCCACCCGGCGACAGCCCCCGCGTCCCCGACCAGGCGGGAAGGAGAGGTGCGGAGCCGAGGACCGCGACCCCCCTCCGGGTCCCGCCCCTCGGACCCACTCGGGGTCACGGGCTCGCGTGAGCTCGGCGCCGTGGGTCCGCGGACTGGCGGCCGGAGCCCGGGAGCCCGGGTAAACTTTTCGGCGCCCCCTTGTTTTGGGGGGTCGGAGGGCTATTATCGGATACCGGCAGCGGGACAGAGGGCTGACCTCTCCCGTAGCCAGCAGAGCACGTCCCGTCTCTGTCCCCACGCTGTGCCTCATCACTGACCCTCCTGTCCCCCGCACTGGTGGGGACAGACGGCGGGACCGCAGCGGGAAGGGGCCGGGGGCGGTCCCCTGCCCAGAGCCCAGCTGCGGGGCGCTGCGGAAACCGCGCCGCCGGGTGGGGCTGGGCTCTTCGGGCGGGCGCTGTCCCGCGGGCCGCCCCCGTCACCTGTAGCTCTCCCATCACCTGTGGCTCCCCACCCCGGTCGCGCTCGGGGTCTGCTGCCCGCCCAGGTCTCAGAGGAGTCAGATTCGCCCCCCTCCCCCTGTCCACCTTCCTGGCCTCGGGGCAGCCCCGACCCTTGGCGGTGTTTTCAGACCCTTCCTGCGTTCCTGGTCCGATTCCAACCTGAACCTATTTTTCCACCTGTGTCTCGAGGGCCCCCGGGGTGTGGCTCCTGGGGCGGGGTTTGGGGGGAGTAAGAGGATGCGTAAAGGTTCTGACCGGAGCCCACCCTTTCCCAGCCCTGACCCAGACCCCTGCCGCCTGTTTCTCATTCACCCCCCTCCCTGGTCTCCCCTGGCTGCTGACGTTTACCAGGGCATTCTCACCTTTGCCCTTAGAGATGGCAAGCCTGGGGGGCGGTGAGAGCAGTGAGGGAAATGAAGCCTGCCTGTGGGGAGGGGGTCATCAGGGGACTCTAGACCAGGCTGACCCTTGTCTGATCCCCTAGTTGACCACCGTGCTTCCCGCACCGCTGATCTGGGGGGGCGGGGTCGCTCGGAACCCTCCCCCTGTTGCCCCACCTGGAGTCAGAGACATAGATCCTCTCATATGGAAAGTTTCATGTGTGCTTTGGGCTTTTGATCCCATGGCTTGACCTCTCTGTCCAGAGGCTCCCCGCATTTGCGCCCCATCTCCCCCATTATACCAGTCTGGTCTCGTGGGCAGCGCGGAGCTGAGCCCCGCACCGTCCTGCCTCCATCTCCCCCTTGCTCTGGCTACCGGCCCCACCCTCCCATCAGACCTTTTATTCCTGGCCAAGTGCCCGGGCCCTAGGGTAAACCCCATGAGGTTTCAAAGGAAGAAGATGGTCCCTCATGTCATATATGATGTCTAAACACTTCCCCCGCCAGCCCTTGCGGTTGCCCTCAAGCTTCCTGTGCTGCGTTGAGTCAGAGAGAATGTTATCTTGGCGATGTATCCCTACGTGGTGCACTTGCTGATGCTTGGGTGCCTGGTGGGTCAGAGGAGAGTATGTGCGGGGACCAAGTGGTCAGGGAAACACAGCCCCTTGCATGTGACAGGATCTCCGGCTCATCAGCCTTCATCCCCTCTGATAAAGGGGGAAACTGAGGCACAAGACAGCAATGGCAAGTCTGGTAGTCCAAAAGGGATGGTAGAAAGGGGCTTTGGCCAGTCCCGAAGATAGTCAGACGTAGGCCTGGCTGGGCTTGAGGGACTATCAGGAGAGCCAGGGTTGTAGGGAGCTTGAATCCAGGTCTTTTGCTCCCGTGTGTGTCTCTGTGACCCCTCACCCCCACCCCACACACATATACATAAACACTAGCCAGCGTGGTCTCCTAGAGGGTGACGCCTGGCTTCTCCGTGAAGGGAGGGGGGCTCCCTCTCTAGACCCCACCCCTCAGACATTCAGAACCCATGGAGGCTTGCTGTATCCATTGCTGGGTGGCTCTGCCCGATGTTTTGGTTTCTCACAGCCTCCAGGAGCCTGCACTGGGTGGGGTGGAACTGTTAGTCTGTGGGGGGCTATTATTTCCCACAAGTCCCCCTCTGGGCCTTGGGTTCCCATCTATATAGCGGAGATAAGACACCTAGAACCCAGTTTCTCAGGGCAAGGGGTAGTCACAGGTCTCCTGAGTCGGACACCATATTTCGGGGAGACCTTGAACCCCAGGAGTCAGCATTTTCAGATCAGAATCCCCAGGAACCAAGAGGCCAGCACTGGCTGGGCTGGACAGAGGTGGTGCTTGGGACAGCGACTTGAACCACCGCCAGCCCTCCCTCCCTCCTCCTCCCCCCTCCCTCCCCACCCAACGCCACCACATTTGGAAGGAAGGCAAAGGGAGCTTATTTATAAAAGTCACACTTGGGGAAGGAGCTGGCGCATTTCCTCCGCGCTCTGCAGGCCAGGCCCAGCCCTCCAGCCTTCTCCACTCCCATCTCCATGCGGCTGATCCTCCAGTCCTGCAGACAGAGCGGGGGTTGGGTGGGCATGGGGGGGATTGTTGGGGGCCCTCAGGGATCAAAAGGGCAACCCAGGGGCCTAAGAGGGGCAAGGACTAGCCCAGGGTCACCCAGCCAGAGCGACCTGGGGCAAGGAGTCCCCGGGCGGCCCCACCTGGCACATGGCTTCCTCCTTTCCCTGATTCAGAAGCCTCCCTAGTTTTCTGAGAACTAGAAGTTCTCAGACCTACCCCTGGGCCCAGAGCAGTGCTTATCTTTGTACTGAGCCGTGCACGGCACAGGAGGCCTGCTGCAGGAGCCGGAGGATAGAGGCGAGGGAGTGTTGGGGCCACCAGACCCTGGAAGGAGAGAACTTGGGGTGGTCCGGAAAGAGGAGTTGGATTTAAATGTGGTGAGGGAAGGTGGCCCGAAAGCAGAGACCCGCGTGAGGCAGAGAGGTTGGAATGCCCAACCCAGAGAGACTGGTAGGTGGTGTGGCGCCTGCTCACGGGCGCAGCAGGGGCAGGCCCGGCTGGGGAAGCCTGGTGTGCCCCTCTGCCCCCCAGGCCCCCTTCTCTCTCTTCATTGCTGGGAGGAGACAGGGTGTCCTGGGCAACACCAGGCAGGTTCTTGCCTTAACCTCTGTGTGCCCATTTCACAGTGGGATCCGCCTTTCAGACTGGAAGAAATGGGGATATAAGAATAGGCCTCCTTCCTTCCCCTGACCTCCTTGGGGTGCAACGAATTTGGGCACATTTTCATCTGGGGTGCAGCTGCAATAACTATCTACTCCAACCTCCCCTTTCACATATTGGAAAACTGAGGTCTGGAAGGGGCCAGGGCATTATCCAAGGTCACACCATGTTGGAGGGGGCCAGGCAGAGGCCAGCTCACTTTCTGGGGCTGCCCTGGGGCCCTACTAAGGGGCAGGAATCTGATGAAGGGCACACACAGGATGCAGAGAGGGGGAAGGGATCAGATGGGGGAGACCTTCTTTGCTGGAAACGAAGCTTGGCCTCACATACCCCTGACTCAGCTCTGGGTCTCTCTGCTCTGGTGATACTGACTTTGATTCCTCATTAAAAAGGGGGAGGGGGGAATAGCCCTCAAGGCAGACACCAGCAACTCCTGCTCAGAAGGAATGAATCAGCCTGACTGGCTGGCCTCCCGCCCTCCATCCCTGGGGACAGGCCTGGAGGCTGCGTGGCCTCCAAGCCTCTGGGAGGAATCACACTTTTGTTTCCAGGAAGGTATCGTGGAATCCTGAAGCCTCTGCCGGGAGAGACCACCAGGGCTGAAGGTCAGGGGCTTCTCACAAGTGTGGCTTTCATTCCATGAGGCCAGAGCCTATCAGAGAGGAGGAAAACCAGATCAGTGGTTCTCAACTCTGGGGGGGAGGGGGGAGCTTTTTAAAAACAGCCTCATCAGCCCCACCCCCCGAAACTCCAGTCTCTCTGGGATAGAGCCCTGGAAACTGGAGGGGTTTTTTAAGCCCTCAAGGGATTATGGTCCTGGAACAGTGTTGAGAACCACGGAGGAGAGATGAACACAAAAACATCATGACAAGTCAAATGTTGGCTGGATGGGAGAAGAAAAGGAAGGATGTGGATGTATCCCGGTTGCTGATTTGAGGGATCCTTGGGAATGGGGGCTCAGGAGAAAGAGGTGGAACTTTGTTTGGGCCGGGTGACAGGAGGGGTGCATCTTATTGATGCCTGCGTGGGTTTTCCCTAAAGATGTTTGCAGCTTCAAGCTTGTGACCACCCAAGGCTCCAGCTGCCACCTCAAGTCCCCAGTCCAGTCCAGCCCTCTTTCTGGAGCTGTGGCCGTCACTCACAGAAGGCTGGCAGATTTCTAAGGGAGCGGGAGCACTCATGGTTCAAAACTATCTGAGTGGCCCTGTGTGCATGTAGATGGCCACCCTGACCATCCCGGACACTAGGAGATGGCACACCAGCCTAGTTCCTACTTCCTTTTGGGTCAGGAGTGTGTCTGGGTTTGGGGCTTGTCATTTACTCAGTGTTCCATGAGACCTGACTGGGCTTAGTTAACCTGGAGGATGTTTCTAGAAAGGTGCCATAGGGCACCGGCCTAGACATGGATGAGGTTGCAAGGGACAACAAAGTCATGAGCCATCAGATTCTCACAAAGTGGAATAAGGATCTGAACAAATGAAGACACGAAGCAGAAAAAAAGTCCTTCACTTGAGCCTAAAATCCAACCAAGTAGACAGTGGTGGGAAAGGACTTGGGACTTTCTTGGGCAGGAAGCGCTATATGGTCACTGACTGATACGATCATATATCATATATGATACTGATTGCATTAACAGAGGTAGATGATGTAAAAAGAGGGAGAGGATGGGTCAGCTCTTTGGTACCACTCAGACCACCATCAGCAGCAGATTCAGTTTGTATCATGTGCTACAGGAAAAGATAGAGGCTGAACCAAGCAAGTCTGGGGCAAGGGCTGTGACTTAGGGCCCTGAGAAGGATCTGAGGGGCAGGGAATGGCCAATATGAGAAGAAAAATCTAGGGAAGATGTGGATGCTATTTTCAGATCTCTGGCAAGTCTATCCCAAGGAGAGGGCATCAACAGGTTCTTTATGGCCTAGGACGAAACTACACAGGAAAGGGACAATTGGGGCAGCCGAAGATGGGCAGAGCTGCCCCGGGAAAGGTAGTGAGCTCGCCATCACAAGAGGTGTGCAAGCTGAGGCCATGGTGATTTTTCAGGTCCCTCAAGGCCTGAGAGTCTGTGGTTGTGGTTCCAGTAGAGAAGTAAATAGTATGTGGGGAAGCAGAGGAGCAAGATGCTGACCCCGGGAGCTGGGGAAGGCTTCTGGAAGGAGGCAGCATCCAAGGATGAGGAGAATGAATGTCAGCTTCATGGAATCGGCATTCCAGGCAGAGGGAATTGCCGTGGGGAAAAGGGAGGACAGTTAGGTGGGCCGTAGAAGCAGAGAAATGGTTATAGGTGGGGCATGCTGGGTCCAGTTTCAGGCTGCAGCAGTGAGGTGACAAGGGGCAGTAGGCGAAAAGTCCTGGGGAGGAAGAAGTGCGAAGACCCAGTAAGGAAGGGCTCCCCATGGAGAATCCCCTTAGGGTTTTGCCTGGAGCCACCGCTGGTGTGACCAAGGCTGGGAAGTCAGGCCCTAAACCCTCCAACTAGCTTTGGGGCTAATCTGAATGCCACCTTCAGGGTAGTTCCCATCCTGGGGGCCCCCGTGAGGCCCCGGCCCCAGGTATCCCCTTCCTCAGCTCTGCCCTCATTGATGGAGGGTCTGGAGGAGAGCGTGGGATTCTTTCCTGCCAACCCTGTGCTGGAGGAACTGCCTGAGTCCAGACTTCTTCAGTCCTCTGGGGAGACCGTGGAGGGAGCAGGTCAGAGCTCCTGGATGCCTGGAAAAGATATGGCCTCATTTTACAGATGAGCAAGCTGAGGCCCTGGGAGAGCCACCAGCCCAGATCCCAGGGGTCTCTGGCATTGACTCTCATCCTTGGAAACTCTGATGCCCTCCCTTGTCTTTGGCCCCAGCCGGTCATTACTCTTTCTGGGAGGGGAGCTGGAAAATTGTCCTTCTGTCCTTTCCTGTCAACCCCTGTCTCTCTCGACACCAGAACAGAGAGGGCAGGGCGCTGAGTGGCAGGGACTCCTAGGACCATCTACCAAGCTGGCAGGCTGCCCTGGAGGGGGACCTAGGCTCCTCCAGCCTGCACTCTGCCTCAGTTTCCCTAGGGAGTGCTCCTCCAGCTTAGCTCCGGGGCCTGGCAAGGTCCAAAAGTATAGAAATGGCTCCTAGATTTTCTTTGTCTATAGGTGGGCTCGGTTGGGGGGAGGGGGCCACCTGGTAGCAGCCACAGACACTTGTGGGAGCGAGGATTTATTTTAGCTGCTGGGGGAGGAGGTGTGATCTCTTGATGAGAGGGGCCTGTCAGAGCCGCCTCCAGGAAGCTCCCAACCAACCCCCTCTCCTGGTGGGGCCCGCTCCGGTTGGGCAGTGGGACCCCAAGAACCCCCCCTCCTCCGCGCATAGCACTTTACAGAACGTGCTGCGCCTTCCCCCCATGTCTCCGCCCTCTGTCCCTGCAGCCAGGGGTCACTGTCTGCGCTGCATACAGGAGCAGACTGACCCGGCGGGCTCAGTCAGCCGCCGGGTGCACTGGGCGCAGAACCTATGTCCCTCCCCAGCAGGCTAGCTGGGCCCAGCCCTCGGGGTCCCTCAGCTTTACCGACCCTCGACCTCCACCTGCCCCTATCCTTGGCTCTGACCCTGAAGTAAGAGAGATGGAGGTGAAGGCCAGTGCTGAGCCAGCTCATGCCTGTCCCTTGGAGTGCTACGAAACGAGAAGGTGTGACCAAGCCTGAGCGCCCCAGTCCAAGGTGGGGTCGGTCCTGCCCTGGGTATCCTGGCTTTGGCTGTGGGGACGGACTTGCCCTCGCCAGCTGAGCTGGCCGTCCCTGGTGACTGCAGGTGCACAAGGCGGACAGGAATGAGCATGGCCAGTGCACTGGGAAATCAGAGGGGTAATTACCCTGCCCCACGGTGGGGGGGGATGCTTTCCTATGGCTGTTCTTGGGGGGTAGGGAGGGCCTGCACCTGTAGCTGAGGCCTAGGGCAGGCCCTGAGCGAAGGGACATGACTGGGCTTGCCAGCCCCACCTCTGGGCCTGGAAGGAAAGAGGATCGAGGTCCGATGTGAAGAATGACAAGAGGGGCTCCCGGGTGACTCAGCTGGTTAAGCATCTGACTGCAGCTCGGGTGTCATGATCTCACAGTTCAAGGGTTTGAGCCCCCTGCCGGGCTCTCTGCTGTCAGTGTGAGCCCGCTTTGGGTCCTCTGTCTCCCTCTCTCTCTGTCCCTCCTCCACTTGCGTTCTCCCTCTCTCTCAAAAATAAACATTAAAAAAAATTTTTTTTAATTAATAAAAAACAACTGACAGGGAGAGAACAGAGTTTGCAGAGCCCCGTGCAGGCAGTAACCCTCTGGCGTGCCTGAGGTGCTCTGGATGGCCGTTTCTGAGCCCTCCTACCTTTTTGGAGGCACGTGTTGGTGGCACGTGGCCGCCCCTTCCCAGGTACCCCCAAGAAAGGGAACTTGGGAACTTTGGGCCCCATCTTAATTAAAACCTCAGGCTCAGAAAGTAGAGAAGAATGGCTTCCAGGCAGCCTGTCTCAGGCCAGGTCTGTGGCTTGGGGCCCCTGGCCAGGGGACCAAGCCTTCCCAGCTGTGCCCTAGGGTGAGGGGCATATGGGGAGGACCCCAGTCCTGTGGGGAAAGAGCAGGCAGCTGGGCAGAGGAAGGAGTCCCCGGCCTAGAAATGGAGACCTGGTCCTGTCACCAACTTGACAGGCAAGGCCTCTCTCCTTCTGCCCGGTCCCCAGGGGTCCTCCAGGCCTCACTGTGCCTGGGAGCTGAGGGCACAGCCGGACCTCGTCCCTAGGACAGTGACCCAGGCCCTGGAGCCGAGCTGCTGAGTATAGATGTGGGGCAGCTTGTGGCCCTGGGTGCAGCGGGCCCCAGTGGGCCTACCACAGGTCTGCTCATGTGTCCACACCCCTGTGCAGGCCAAGGACAGCGATGATGATGACGATGTCACTGTCACCGTGGACCGAGATGGCTTCATGGATGAGTTCTTTGAACAGGTGGGAGCCAGCACACCCCACCTCCTCACATACACTGGCAGACCTTGGGGGGGCCCACATCTGTCCTCTGAGCCAGGCCCAGGGTTCTCACACCAAATAACAGACCTATTCTGAGGGAGAATAGACTGAAGCTCAGAGGGGAGCAAAGTTTAGGAATGGACTGGGCCACTCTCCCCATCCCATTCTAGAAGGATATTTGGAGACCCCCCCCCCACCTGAAGCCTGCTCCTGCCGCTCCCCAAACCTGACCTCCAGCCCCAGTTTGGGCCGGCCCCAGGTCTGTGAGCCCCCACCCTGGGTCTCCCCCTGACTGGCCGGCCTGGCGCAGGTGGAGGAGATCCGTGGCTTCATTGACAAGATCTCAGAGAACGTGGAGGAGGTGAAGCGGAAGCACAGTGCCATCCTGGCCTCCCCCAACCCTGACGAGAGTGAGTGTGCATGAGATGGGGGGGTGGGGGGTTTGGGGCCTCCAGGGAGGCGCAGCTGCCGGGGAGGGGCTCCCGGAGCCCCAGCACCCTCACTCCTGGCTGGCCAGGGGTACCTGGGCGTGGCCAGGATGGGGCGGGCCCCATGGAAAGCGTCAGGAAACACAGCTGGCCCAGGCACTGGGGGACTCAGTGCCTGGGGTTCCCTCGGACTTGTGCGGAGTGCGGCTGCTGTCCTTGGGCCTGGGCGGCATCTGGCGCCAGCTCCCCCTGCCATCCAGGTAAGCTGGGTAGGTGGGTGCTGCCCAGCTCCACAGGAAGCCTCTCCGCCCAGCCCCTCCCTTTTCCGAGCGTCCCAGGGGAGCAGATGGCAATGCCGAGGCTCAGCTCCGTGGGAGGGCAAGCCGGCCGAACGGGAGGAGCTTCCGGAAAGAGCTGGCAGCCACTGGTACCCCGGAGCCAGGCGTTATCGGGATTCCAGGAAGTCACCTTTCTCCCTCTGCACAGGGAGCCTCTGTGTGTCTGCATTCCACTCTGTCCCCAGATAGGTCCCCTGGCCCTGCTGTCACAGTTCTGGGGGCGGGGAGGGAGGTATTGATCACCGTCCCCTCAGCCCCAGGGAGTCAGTGACAGGGCTGGGGTCCAGGTGTGCGACCTGGCCAGTGGACTGTGCGTACGTGCACACAGCTTCTGCTTGCTCATCTCCTCCCTCACCTCGCCGACCCCTTTGGAAGGCGCCGGCCCATGGGGCCCCAAGAGTGCAAAGGGGAGGGTCCCACCCCTGGTTGGGCCAGGCGAAGTGCTCAGGGCTGGATTTGTGTCTTCTCCAGCAGTATCTCCCCATCCATAGCCCCTCGGCCCTGGGTCCCCTGGCATCCTTGAGCCCCCACAAGAAATCTCTCCACGCCCCAAAGTGTGGTTGAACCTGAGACCAGTGCCAGGCCCTGAGGAAGGCTGGGAGCCGGGAGACCAAGCTGGGAATGGGTGGGAAGCAGAGAGGGGCACACATTGAGTGTGGCCGTCGTGTATCGGCCCTCCCCTCAGCGGTCTGTCTGGGAAGACAGCATGGTATGTCTTAGTGTGCATGTGTGTCTGAGTCAGGTGTGTGCCCCCGTGTGGGCTCCTGCTGAGGAGAGAGGGGGCTGACTGTGGAACAGTACTCGAACGAGCTGGGGCACTGGCCTGTCACCTGCTGGAAGACAGGCAGAGCATGGGGCGACGGAGGTGCCAGTCTGTTTCTCTTGCCACCTTCCACACAAGGTCGCCCCAAGTCATACAGTCGGTAGCGACCAACTGAGAATTACCACTGTGAGCAGGGCAGGCAGGAGTGGCCAGCAGTCACTGATGTGGGCTCCCAGGCCGTGCCTCACAGGGAGGGGGCTCCTTGTCGGGCAGAAGGCATGGTTAACAAGGAGTCACTGGGAGAGATGGCAGCGAGTGGGGGGCCTTCCCCCGGCCGAGGCTTGCTCTGCCTCCCCTGGGCGCTGCCATCCGGGCCGGGCTATTTTGGGTCTGAGCAAAAGCGGCTGAGACATCAGAGCAGCTGGTAACGTAGTTTCCTTTGTTTGTACGAACGAGGTGCCCTCCTCCACTCCCCGAAGCCCCCCACTTCGTTATCCACTTGGTAGGTACCTCCCCCATCAACCACTATAAATGCCCCTCCTGACCCCTTATAGGAGAAGGCCCAGCCCCAGAGGAAAGCAGCCATTGGATAAGAAAGGCTCAGCCAGGAGCTCAGTCCTGGTTTTCTCTAGGAAGTAGAGCCCTGGGGTTGCCCTGCGGTTGGGGGCCAGGGCTCCAACCCTCACCCCATAGGGAAGCAGCCCCCTTGCCTCCCTGGGGGTGGGACAAGCCGAGTACCCCCATGGCCTCTGCCAGCTTTAGAGGTGGCTCCAGTTGGAACAAGGGCCCGAAAAACACTAGGTCATGGCCTTTCCCCAACTTCGCCCTCATAGGCCCAGCCACCTGCTGCTTCACAGCCAACTGTGTGCCAGGGGCCACACCTCTTTGAAGCACTTCCCCATCAGCTCCCATCCAGGCCAGGTGCCTCACGCCCCTGTCCACCCACTGGGCTCAGCACCTAGGAAGAGGGGGACTCTTGAGTAGAACAAGGTCTGCCCCACCCCGGGTGCTTGATTCCACCGCCACCGCCCCCCACTCCAGCCCCCAGCTCTGTCACCCTATTGGCTGGATGCTTTCCCCCTCCCCCACCAGAGCTACCAGGTAACTCTAGGTAAGCCTGCACCCCCTACCTTCTACTCAGGCAGGCATCAAGTAACTGCTCCCCAGTGCCAACTCCAGCACTGCCAGCTGCTCCACAATGATTTCTGCCTTAAATTTAGACCCATCTGCTATCTGCGGGGGGTGGGAGAGCCAGCACAGGAGGAAGGGAGGCTCCTTGGAAGACAGCACCGGAGGGAGAGAGGCTATAGCTGCTGTGGCCCTGGCCCAGGATCGGAGGGGCAGGCAGAGCGTTGGCCAGGGGAAGGGGGAAGACCCGGGCCCCAGGGTCTGCCCAGAGACCCCCACTGGGCCCGCCCTATGCCAGAGGCTGGGGCTGAATGGCAGGCAGCAGGGGAACCCCCAGGTGTCTACCCTGTACCCCTTCTGCCTCCCCAGAGACGAAGGAGGAGCTGGAGGAGCTCATGTCTGACATAAAGAAGACAGCAAACAAAGTTCGCTCCAAGTTAAAGAGTGAGTGTGGGTTCCAGCCATTGTTTGGGAGGTGGGGGGCCCTCCGGGCCTGCTTTCTCTGTGTAGCGATGGGGTTTCACTAACTCTGAAGGATACATTGGATCTTGCTTTCCTTTATGAGGATGCCACCATGTGCCCATTCCCTCAACTGCTGCCCGGCAAGGCTTGTTTGTGCCAGGCTCCAGGCTGGGCCTGGGGACATAGATGCCCGAGGCTTCATTGAGGGAGTGCCCCCCTCTGAGCTTTGTCCCCCATGCGGCCCACACCACAGATGGCCCACCCCACAAATGCACAGGACCAGGGGCCTTGAGCTGTGCCGGGTGTGGCCGCTAGGCCCTCCCCACTCTGGGCATAGCCCCTTGTTGGGCACACAGGCTTCCTGAGCAGGAGGCAGGTTAGGCCTGGGCCACCAGGCCTAGCACATAGTGGGCATTCACACACAGCGTGGCGTGCCCTTGAGGCCTCACAAATGGGCACGCATGTGTGTACACACTGAAGCAAGCAGCATGCCTAGATGGGCCTTTGTTGGCCCCCGATCTGTCCGCAGCTCCCTCTTCCTCTGCTTCCCATGTGACCCCCCTCCCAGACCCCAGGAGACCCTCCCTAGGGGAGGTCCTGAGCCAGATCCTGGGCAGTGGTGAGGGAGACAAGTTATGGCGCAGCAGCCATTCATTCCCCCAGGCATCGAGCAGAGCATTGAGCAGGAGGAAGGCCTCAACCGCTCATCCGCCGACCTGAGGATCCGAAAGACACAGGTGCTGCCGATGGGCCTCTGGGGTGGGAAGGTGGGCGCCTGGGGCTCTGGTGCTTGGTGGGGCCGGGCCTGACACCAGCACCCCCACCTCGGATCCCTCAGCACTCCACGCTGTCCCGCAAGTTCGTGGAGGTCATGTCCGAGTACAATGCCACGCAGTCTGACTACCGCGAGCGCTGCAAGGGCCGCATCCAGAGGCAGCTGGAGATCAGTGAGCTGGCGGGGCCGGGGGTGGAGGGGCGGGGCCAGGGCTGCCACTGATCTCTGCGAGGTGTGCAGGGCTCAGTGTGACCCCTACTCGCAGCCGGCCGGACCACGACCAGTGAGGAGCTGGAAGACATGCTGGAGAGCGGAAACCCGGCCATCTTTGCCTCTGGGGTGAGTGTGGACCACACCCCTCCCACCAGGCCCCCAGGTGTGCTGGGACAGGGCAGCATTTGGACACAGCCACTTTGTGAGGCAGGTTTTAGAGAAGGCTGAGGCTCAGAGAGGAAAAGGGGCCAGGCTGAGGCCACATAAATGTTAGTGGCAGAGGTAGAATGTCTCCTGGTTCCTCCCAGTTAGGTCCACTTCCGTGCTTCTCCTGTCCATTTGCCACCAGCTAGGGGTGCCTTCCGCTGTCCTCTGGGCCTTTCTCCCTTCCTGGGGAACACGGTGCCCCTGGCCCTCTCAGGTGAAGCTTGAGCAGGGGGCTTTCTGAAGGAGGTGGCCCACAGGGTGAAAGGCAGCTTGGGGATGTGGGTTCCGGGAGGAGAAGAGGGAGGGGCAGTTACCCTCTCTGGGAGGTAGAACGGAAGGAGAGGGGGAAGGAGAAAGGTGGTTCAAGGTCTGGGTCCTTGGGGCAGCCAACTTGGGCTGTACGAGACTGGTGATAAGAGCGACCACTTATCTGGCATGGGCCAGGGTGGGTGTTGTTAGCCCCATGTTAACATGGAGAAGTCCAGCTCAGAGAAACCAGGGAACAGCTAGTCAGAACCAAGCAGGAAGTGGGAGAAAGCTGTGGCTGAAGAGGGAGCCACTGCCCATCCCAGCTGCCTTTGCCCTCGGCCAGCTGTCCTGGCCCCGGTCCCTGTCCTTGCCCCCTTCAGCAGGCCCCTGGGTCCCAGCCCGCTGCTCCCACCCCCTAGATCATCATGGACTCCAGCATCTCAAAGCAGGCTCTGAGCGAGATTGAGACGCGGCATAGTGAGATCATCAAGCTGGAGAACAGCATTCGTGAGCTGCACGACATGTTCATGGACATGGCCATGCTTGTGGAGAGTCAGGTGAGTACCAAGGGCCCTGGTGCCCTCCGCCCCCCAGCCCCCAGCAGCACCCAGGGCTGCACTAACCCCAACCCTTTTTGCCTGACACGCTGCCCTGCCTGGGAGGGACTGAGTCTCCAGGTAACTAACCACCTGCTGTTGAAACTGCCTCCCGGGCCGTGCCCACCTAAAGGACCCCGTCCCCTGCATGACTCTGCTACCAGGACCCGGTGCTGCATGGCTCTGCTTGGCCCTCCAGAACCCCAGGCCCTGCATGGCCCCACACCCAGCCTTGTCCTGTCTTATTCGTCCGCTGCTTGTCACGTGGGCACAGTGGACGGCCACTTTTCTAGGAGCCAGAAGTATAGCAGTGACCAGGACAGCGGAGGGCCTGCTTCCTGGAGCTAATGTCTGTTGGGAGAAAGGGCAGCATAAGTCAATGAAAAATGGAATGTTTTCCAGTTGTGCTAGGTGCTCAGAGGTTAGGAGGAGGCAGTGTTCTCCAACTTGAAAGTGCCCAAGAATCCCTTGGAGGGCTTGTAAGTTTGCTGGTGCCCATTTCCAGAGATTGGTAGCTCAGGGTGGGGGCCTGTAAATTTGCATTTTTTTGGAAGTATTTTTCTCTTTAGAGGGAGAGAGAATCCTGAGCAGGTTCCATGCTGTTGGCGCAGAGCCCGACATGGGGCTCGATCTCACTGTGAGATCATGACCTGAGTTGGCCGCTCAAATGACTGAGCCACCCAAGCACCCCTGAATTTGCATTTCTAACGGTTTCAAGGGGGATGCTTACGCTGCCAGTCTGAGGGCCATACTTGGGGCAACTGTAAGAGTCCCTGAGGTGGCCACTTTGGACGGGGTAGTCAGGGAAGACCTCTCTGTGGAGGTGGCATTTGAGCTCTGAAGACTTCTTGGGGTGACAGTGAAGAGCTGGCCCAGGCAGAGGGACCTGCAGCGGGACGGTCCGAGACTGGCAAGAGCAGGGCTCGTGGAGGAGGAGGCCGTGCGGCTGCAGCTCAGGGAGAGTGGAGGTGAGGCAGGGGGTGGTGCCCAACTTCTGGATTCTCTTCTAGGCTGGAGGGGGTGAAGTATGGGCGTGGTGCAGGCTGAGTTAGCAAGCAAGGAGGCCACGAGGAGGCTGCCACCGCCAGTGGCTGAGAGACCATAGCGGCACGGATGCCAGCGGGAGCAGTGGACTTGGAGAGAGCAGTCATCTGTCACAAAGCTGCTGCTGGGGGTCCTGGGCAGTGTCATGGCCAGAATGGCCTCTGGAGGCTGCGTGGGACCAGACTACAGGGCCCAGAAGGGCTATGGGAGTGGGCAGGGGGTCTTAAATATTTTACAGCTGGATGGAAGCGCTGTGCCTGCGGAGGATGGAGTGGGACACTGTCCAGACCGCCTGCTCCTGCCGTGCCCCCTCTGCCGCGCTCCAGGCCCGGCTCAGCGCCCTCTGCATGGTCCCCACGCCCCTGGCTGAGACTGCATGGCCATTTCCCTCCCCCAGGGTGGCTGCTCTGCCTGGGGTGCCTGGCCTGAGGGGCACAGGTGAGAGGCTGTACCCCATCCTCCTCCCACACACCCCTTTTCTTTGACTTCAAGGTGCTCCCCCAAAGTCCTGCCCTGAGGGGGCCCCTGCTGGAGCTCGAGTGTCCTGGCCCTGCAGGGAGAGATGATTGACAGGATCGAGTACAACGTGGAACATTCGGTGGACTATGTGGAGAGAGCCGTGTCTGACACCAAGAAGGCTGTCAAGTACCAGAGCAAGGCACGCCGGGTCAGTAGCCTCCCTCCACCCTCCCATTAGGGCCTCGGGGACCATCACAGACCCCTCCCCACTCTGCCCTGACCCCGCCTCAGAGCTGAGCAGAGCCCTCACCCTGAGGCCTCCAGCACTTGGTGCCACTGCCTCCCTAGGTACAGTCTGGGCTGCACCTTTCCCAGCCCATCTCCTACCCCAGCCCTCATTGCCCCCCCGCCCCGCCCCTTGTGTGCCTCTCCCCTCAAAGCTCTGGCCCAATCTCCTTCATCTGAGGCTGCTCCTTTCTGCTTTCCTGGTGCAGAAGAAGATCATGATCATCATCTGCTGCGTGGTCCTGGGCATCGTCATCGCCTCCACCTTCGGAGGCATCTTCGGATAGAAAGCACCAGCCACTCCACTAGGGATGGTCTGCCCTCAGGAGGCCCCCTGGCTGCTGCCGCCTTCTGGCTCGGGCCCTCCTTCCCGCCCGGTACTGCTCCTTCCTCTGCCGTAGGGCCCTCCACACCCACCCTGCCCTGAGCCGTCGTGTGCATGATCTCTGTGACCGTGTGTGTCTGTACCGAGGAGCCAGCGGGAAGCCAGGCTGGAAAACAGCCAGTGGGGTGGGGCAGGTCAGCAAGGAACAGACTCAGGCCCTGACCCAGGCCGCCTCACCCTTCCCAGGTAGCGCCACACTCCCCCCTTCCCCTGCCTCCGTGAATTCCACTCGAGCCTGGGGTCCGCCCCCTCCTGGGACCGAGGCTCGCTCTGGACCCCAACCTTGCCTCCTACTGACTGGCCCATCTGCCCTGACCTCCGTCCTCTCCAGCTGTCCCCCTAAGCTGAGCCCCCTGAGGGGTGGGGACCAGCTGGCCACATGGTGCTGCTTTTCAGGTTAAGGGAGGGGTGGCCCTGAGAGACAGCCCAGCTCTAAGCCTCTAACAGCTGACCACTGCCAGGGAGGCTCAGGGTGCTGTGGCCAGGTGGCTTCTGGCTGTGTCAAGACCAGGCTCCCTCCCCTGCCGAGGGGCAGAGTCCAGTGGGTCTTGGCTGCCTCATCCTCCCTTCCCACAATCCTGCAGCCCCAGGAGCAACCCCTTTGGGCTACGCCTCACCCCAGGTAACATTCCACGAGAGACCATCCGGTGCCTAGTTTCCAGCCACCCTTCGAGCTAGGGAGGCAGAGCAGGCCCGTCAGGTCTCTGCCCTAAGCCGAAGCCCGCACCCTGGGCCAGCCGCTCTCCCTGGCAGGCCTCAGTCAGGTCCTCAAGCCATTGTGTTGCATGTTTGGGACAGTGGTCCCTGCTCTCTTGTGCTCTGGGAAGTCAGATGTCACTTCAGGCCTGCAATCGCGTCCTGCCCTCGCTGTCCCCCATTGATGTGCCATGTGGGTGTCTGGTGTCTAGGATGCAGTATTCAGCAGCCAGCCAGGGAGGAGCGCCTCCCTCCTCCCCATCTTGGGGCTTCTCAAGTCAGAAACGTGCCCCCGCCCAAGATCCCTCTTCCTCGTTGACAGGCAAGGAGTGTGCATGCGAGTGCATGCAGTAGGGGATGGGGCCGCGTCTGTGCCCTGCCTTCCCTCAGCTCTGCTCCTGCCCAGTGACTGTGACCACTGTCCGTGCTGCCTTCTTTAACAGCAACTTCCCTCCCTCCACCCCTTCACCAAAGGTCTTGGGACAACCAGCTGCCCATTTTGTGAACTTTTTATGTAGAATAAACATTTGTATCTGTACCAGGTCTCTGGCCTAGGTTGTTTACGGTCACGAGGTCACGGCCTTAGAACCGGGGGTAAATGTGCCCAGCACTAACCGGAAAAAGGGGCTCGGAGGCAGAGGATCCCCACTTCCCTCCTCGGCCTTCAGCCTCCAGATCCTCTGGCCCCTCCACTCCTGCTTAAAGCCTGATGCCCATTCTGTCCTGAGGGCCCAGATCTGCCCCACCTTCCGCCTTCCCAGTAGCTACAAACCTGCCCTGGATTCCCATTCACTCAGCCTGCTACAGCCACCACCCCCCAAGCCCCCCGCCCTAGGGCAGGCTTGCCTGCTCTTCTGACCACTAGGAGTCGGACAGGAGACACACCCAGAGGCAACCAAGGCTGGGCAATGAGCATTTGGTGGAGCTCCGGGCCAAATGTCAGCCCAGGCCCTGGCTGAATGCCTCCTTGGGACTGGAGGACCAGAGACTGGGCGGTGGCCCCAAGACAGTGAGTCCCATAGACCCATTTCACCCCACCCATCCTTCCCTAGTGCTGGAATAGGTAAGCAGCCCGAAACTGATCTACCTGTGTTCCTCGTAGGTTAAAATAGGGTGGTTTTCACACATTTAAGTTCCTCAAGCCTCTTTTGGACCTGGGGAATCAAGTAGTCAGAGGAACTTGAGATTTGTTCCGGATCCCAGAGCTAGGAAATGCCAGAGCCACAGTTCCACAGAAAGTGGTTTATTGCTTTTAGAACAAAATAAGATGCATTTACAACTTTTGTTAGTAAAGAAGAACTGTTAGAACTTGAAAACATTTCTGAAACAATTGTTTTGTCAACTGATGCAAGTAGGCACTTCAACAGAAAACTTCCCGCTTCCAACTGTGCAGACCCGAGCTGCCCGGTTATAGACAAAGCGAACCGCTTAGAAGCGGGGCTTGCGCTTGCGGCCAGTGTACTGGGTGTCGGGTCTGACCTCCCTGTGGCAAAGAGACAAGAAGGTGGTCTCAGAAAAAAGAACAAAAGGACCCCGGGGACACTTCTAGATGCAGGCGAGCCCTCGGTGGCCACAGAACCCCCATCCCCGGCCTGTCCCCAGCCCAGGTACTCACTTGCCCTGCCGCCGGTAGCGCTCCTTCTTCTCCAGCACCCACTCACGGCTCTTCCTCACCAGCCCGCGCCTCGCCAGGCTGCGCTGGACCCTACGTGGGAGACAGCTCTGAGGGCAGGGGCGGACGATGTGCGGCACTCAAGCTACTCCACGCAGGGAAAAAGGGTGGTCCTCCCTGCGTCGGGTGGCCTCCAGTGCCCCTGCCACAGCAGAAGTCCCTGCTTCTGGACACCCTCTCCTCCCCCAGTGATATCCCCTGGGGCCAAAGCAGTTGTGCGGTAGAAGAGCAGGAGGTGAGAGGCCCCACTCCCTCCCAGGCATCTTGTGCCAGTGACCGTTTAGGTGGGTTTGTTAGGTGCTGCCTGTGGGGCAAGCAGGGGGCCAAGGTACTTTTGGGACACCACCAGCTGGGGTCAGCTCATGAGAGCCTGGCACTACCCGAGGACAGCCAGATGGCCAGCACTGCCACTTCAGCCCTGGTCTGGCTGTGGGGTCGGCCTGCCTGGTACAGACCAAGTGGAGGTTCCCAGCAACTACAGATGTCTGAGGCAGGAAAACCAGGCTGCCAGCTCCCGGCAGCCCTGACAATGATCCTCAAGCACTGCTGTTGGCCTCCAGCCCTGGCTGAGGAGAAAAGGGACTCCCTCACAGCCCCACGGGAGAAAGGCCCTGGGAACATGGAGAGCCTTTTGTCCCCAAACCACATCCCCACCTGGCAGCTGGGCTCAAATGGTCTCCAGCATAATTCCTGCTACGGAGGGCCGCTCGCCATTTGAGTAACAACCATTTCCTGAGCACCTGAGTGCCGGACCCATGGATGTCCTACGGCAGATATGGACCAGGCTCGCCCTTGAAGAGCCCACGACGGGGCCAGGATAGGGACCAGCCACACCAGGCAAAGCAAGTGCAGAGACCCAGCAGCTGCTGAGGGAAAGACACAGAAAGGAAAAGCAGAGTGTGCGAAAACCAAGAAGGCTGCTGAGCTAAACCAGCATTTCTGCAGGTTGAAGGTGGGGCAGCAGCAAGCCCAGAAGCACCGCACAAGGGGGCGGCCCTGAAAGGACAGAAGGAAGGTTAGGGAACAATCGGTGCCTGGTGTGAGAAGGGGAGGGGTCCAAGTGGGATCCTGAGGGTCCGAAGCACAAGTTCCCTCCTTGCATGAGGGCCAGCACAGGCCGGATTCCAGCACAGGCCCTGTCCGCGGCTACTTCTCATCTGTTCTGACCCAATAATAAAAATCAGAATCACTTAAAAACAAAACAAAACAAAACTCAGGCTCAGTTAGTTGACTGTCCAACTCTTGATTTTGTTCAAGTCATGATCTTGCGGTTCAGGGGATCAAGCTCTGTGTCAGGCTCTGCACTCAGCATGAATCCTGCTTAAGATTCTTTCTCCCTTCCCTCTGCCCCTCTCCCCAGCTCACATGCTGCTCTATCCCTTCCCCGAAAATAAAAAATTAAGGGTGCCTGGGTGACTCAGTGCAGTGTCCGACTTCAGCTCAGGTCATAGTCTCACAGTCAGCCCAGAGCCTGCTTCAGATCCTCTGTCCCCCTCTCTCTGCACCACTCCCCTGCTCACGCTTTCTCTCAAAAATGAATAAAAACATTAAAAATTTTTGAAAAGAAAAAAAATCTCAGAATCTCACTTGGTTAGGCCAGTTCATGGAGATGCGAATACAGGCAAGGAACGTGCTCTCCCTTGAGTAACCAGGCAGCCAATAACGTTTCATGGCAAAGTGATACAACGTGATCTAGACCCTTCAGCACATACAGGCAGTGGGGCATGAAAGAAACGTTAAGAATGCCCACAACCAGTGAGCAGGAGTTTGATGCACCAAGTGCAAAACAGGAGGCAGCTGCCAACCCAGGGCTGGAAGTGCAGGACTAATGAACAAGGGTCTGGAGGGAAGGACAAGCTGGGGGGGGCAAGCTGTGAGCCAGAGAAGGAACGATGGGAAAGAGTCATGAGGGCAGATAAAGGGAGCAGTGAAGGCAGTGACTGGGCGCCCCAGATCAAAGGTGCCAAGAGGGAAGTTGGTCATTAGTGGCAAAGGCCATAGTTGGACCGAGTAATCAGTCAGTCAGAGAGAGCGACAAAATGATTAGACAAAAATGACAAGAACGTGAGAAGGCCGGATAATCCTCCCAAAGGACAACACCCCCCCCCCCCCATCCTCCCACAGGCAAAGGACCTGCAGAGTGAGTGCGCCGGGCACTGCACGGAGTCTGCGCACACACGTGCTCTACTCAACATGCTGCCCGAGTGCTGGCACTACCCTCTTCTCAAAACAGACGAGAAACAGATGCTTACCTAAGTTTACAGTTAGCACGTATCATCTGTAGACCCCCAAGTGAGGACAAGAGGGATTCTACGGTGGATGGAGGGGGCTGAAGAACGTGCACGTCCCTCTGTGAGGTGGGAGAGGGCACCACTCGCCGAGAGCAAGTGGTGGGCACCTTAGAGCAGAAAACATCTAGGAGAGCCCCCCCACAAATCCCCAGGGGGAATGGGGTGAGAAGGCTAAGGGAAGTTCAGGGATCAGAAGTCAGGGGGCACCAATCTACGGTGAACACGAGGAACACCCTTGTGATCTTCACCTATGGCCTTACCAACCTATTCCCTGCCCACTTTTCCTCTTAAATATCTTAAAAGTCTTCAGGCTTCTTACCCACATCAACCAGGACTAAGAAATTACCTCCTTCACTGCCTTACCATCAATTATCCAGTCAGCATACCTTTCACTAACAAGACCCTACTCTGGGATCAAGGACACACCAGCAGAGCCCGAGTCATCCTCCTGGCTGGGGAGACAGAGAACCAGCACCAACAAGTACACAGACACACATGATTCAGAGCAGTGAAAGGTGGAAAGGAAAATAAAGGGCAAGAAGAACTCCACCAAGGATACCGGAACAGAAAAATGACAACATGGGGTTTCCCTTTTTCAAAATTAAAGGAAAAAGGAAGGATTCACCTTGCCGCTGTGCAGAAAACAAATTCAAAGAGGCAAAGACCGAAAGTGGAGAGAGCCAGTGCCGCAGCATCCATGCTCCAGGCAAGGGCGGTGGGGGCTCAGACCGGGGGAGGGAAGAAGGCTGCCACCCAGACAGACGCGGAGGACTGATCAGAGGGGACATAAGAAGGACTGTGTGCGGAAGGGCAGAGGAGGGAGTCTCGGGGTGAAAAGCAAGAGCTTGGTTTTGTTCCTGACACCAGGGGAACTCTAGGTAAGGGCACTCGGGAGGCAGTTAAGAAAATGGAGTTGGGGTTGAGCCCACAGGCATAAATCCAAAGCAACGAACCCAGAGTTAGTGGTTAAGGCGGCAGAGAGAGAAAGGGTCTGGGCTGCGCCCCAGAGTGCTTGGAGAAAGAACAGCAAGCAAGCTGAGACCAAAACTAGGATGCGGTGGGAGGCCAAGCAGGGAAAAGCACCCAGGGAGCAATCGGCTGCTGTCAGCGCCCACGGAGCAGGCAGGTTAAGAGGACAAAAGAGAAAGTGGACTGAGAAGTAGTCACAGATTTATCAAAGACAGAGGCTGGTGGGGTCCTGAGAAGCGCAATCTGTGAGACAGAGGTGGGAGCAGAGAGCAGGAGAGAGAGAATGGTGTGGCAGAGCGAGGGGCACGTGTGAGATGTGACTGGAGGAAGCCTGCACATGGGGGGGTGGGGGGGGAGCTGGGGCACACAGGGGGAAGACTTAAGAAACCGTGGCTCCCTCTGCGAGCCGAAGGGAATGACCCAGGAGAGTGAACATGAGGACGCAGGAGGGGAGGGAGAGCCAAGAGGGGACAGGGGCCAGGATGCAGGTGGGGGAGGCAGCCTCAGGGAGGGAGGAGACAATCCGGCAGTCCTGGCAACAGGGAAGGCAGAGGGAGGAAGGAAAGGAGGTTGCGTGACTGTCCACAGACATCCAGAAGGGCCCCTACTGCCCAGCTTGAGGCAGAAGCAGGCATGGGCCCACAGGGTTCCTCATGGTAACCACCCTGGTGTCACTGCCACACTTGAACCTGAGAAATCTGGTGCAAGCAGAGCCACGTCGGACGACTCCGGCAGCAGCAAGCCCCCGCACCCCAGGCAGGGCTGACAACTGCTTACCTCTCACTCGTGAATGTGGACTCCGTGGCCTCCTCTTCATCAGCAGTTTCAGTCAGAGCCTGTGGGGACCAGAGTGCCCGTAGATCAACCTGGAGACCTCTCAACCCACCTGCCCCACCCCAGGTCGGGCCACCCAGGCCTGAGACCTTCCAACAGGTCCCAGGCCCAGTCCCACGAGAAGGGAATCCAAAGGACACGAGCCTGCAAACTCTGGATCCCTCACCTTTGGCAGAAAGGTTGAAGGCCCGGAAAACAAACAGAGGTAGAACCTGAAACCAGAAAGTACAGAGTGAGGGCCGGGCTCATAAAGCCACACACGCGGGGGACAAGCCCTCACACTCCTTCCCACGAACAGGTGCAGAACGTGTAGGCCCTGGTGATCCAGCCCCGCACTCCTCTGGCCCACTCATCACCCCAACACCCTCTCCCCTCAGCGCAGGCAGCACACTAGCCCCCAGCTCTCACTTCTTGGCCTTGGCGCTGTTGGGGAAGTCCACCACCACGCCCCCGGTGAAGCCAGCCTTGGTGGCCTGGGCTGTGATCAGCTCCAACTGAGGAGAGAACGGCAGCAGCAAGTGAGGCGGGGAGGCTGGCGGAATAGACCGCTTCCGTCCACTCCCTTCGAGAAGCCAGTCTGCCCCCAGGGTGGACTCTGCTCAGGAGAGCTCAAAGTCTTCATCAAACTGTTCCCAATGGAGTCCCCAAAAACCTTACACAGGAAAGTGCAGATGGAACCAGCAATTCCCCTTTTCTAGCCCAGAAACCCACATCCCTGCTCCCATCTCAGTAATGAATGGCCACCAGTCAGGAGGCAAACTCTTTCATATTAGGGCCCGGGACAGCTCACCACTGGTCTTTCAGGGTCTGCACCTCTACCTCCTCATCCCTGTGGCACAACCCGTCACAGGACAGACAGCTGTTACCATCCTGTCAAATCCTCCCCCCACTGCCATTCATTTGGTATGGCAATCAAACATCTTTGTAACTGTCACCCCACAGATCAGCCGAGAACACACATACGTCCTATCCTACCCTGCAGCTACCTCTCCCCCTCAGGTGCTCACTCCCTACCTTTCCCACCAGTTAGCAACAAGTTCCTTGTTCTGTCACCTCCCAACAGCAAGAGGGCAGGTGAGGGAGGCACAGGACCTGGGTCTCTCCCCCTCCCCTGCACCTCCAGTAGCAAAGGGGCTCACCTGCTCTGAGTTCTCAGGATATAGCTGCAGGACAGCCCGGGCTCCACGCACCTGCAAGCAACAAAACATCACTCTCCTACAAACATACCATGGGCTCGGGGCCCAACACTTCTCTCTTCTTCATTCACTAAATATCTGAGATCCCACCGTGCACATGACCCTGTTCTTATGGCTCAAGATGCAGCCATGAACAAAAGGACAGAGCGCCTGAACTTCTAAGGGCACGTTTCAGTGAGAAAGGTGGCTAATATACGGTGGTGACTTAGTACCAATAAAAAAACAAATCAGAACAAACAAATGGTGAGTGACAAGAAACTGTTGGGTTTACTTGTGGCTCGAGGAAGGCCTCTGAGGAACACCTGAGCAGAGTCTTAACTGTCATGGGGAGCTGGCTCAACAGAGGAGGTAAAACCATTTCCACAGAAAAGCAAACAAAGGTCAGATTAACCCCAGTGTGGGTGTGCGACAGAAACCACCTAACAGCTGAGGGCAGCCATCCATCCACAAAAAACAACCCATCCTAGGAAAACCAGGGATGAAGTGGGTGATTAAGAACCAAGAGATACGTAGCCTGTTCCAAAAGCGAAAGAACTCATTTTTAGGACTTGAAATCTCAAACTATCATTTGATCCTATTAAACAAGTGAAATCAACACCAGCAGTTAGGAAGACAAAAAGCTAATATAGGTTCTGTCTGTGGTAAGTAACCCCCTGCACCCCATGTGAGCATCAGCAGCAGGGGAGCAGTGGGGTGGGAGTCACAGCATATACGTAGGTACTCGGCATGCCCTGGACAGGAGGTCTTGGTCCTTATTCTGTGGAGTCCATGTTCCCACACCAACTTCTGATTCAAATTTAGTGCAGTCTGACACAGGAACCGTGATGGGTCTCAAACTGTGACACCAGCACCTTCTACATTTCATTAGGGAGTGTCAAAGCAGCCAGCTCTCTCTTGAGGCTGAGACACGAGTAACCACAATAAGGTCTGCCATCCCGTGAGGTCCCATCTGAATGGCTTTCCCCTGGGACACTTCCTATTCCATCACTGCCAGCAGAAGGGAGAAGAGGCCAGTCCAGACTGGGAGGCAATCCCATACTCACCAGCACAGAGTAAAGAGAAGAAAAAAAGCAGTACAGGCGCTTGGTAGGAATGTCAGACTTCTTATTTGCATTACAGAGCCACTGGACAGCAGAAATGCTGAGAAAGGAAGGGACCCCAGTCAGGACAGGTACCAACACGCACTGCTCTCCCCACCACACACATCCTTTGGGCCCAGGTGAAGCCCTCCTGCCCATAACTCTCTTTCTGGGCCCGTGCAGATCCACTCCAGGGGACCATTCTACAATACTGAATGAGGAGAATAAAGAGAAGGTCAACGTTAGCTTCCTTGCAGCCAATCCAGATTTTCTCAACCTGGTTTCCCCATGCATCTCAAATTTCAAATTACTCAGCGTGTTAAGGCTCTCTGCCACCTACCCCTTCATTCCCTCCCTCCAACCAAGGGAAAACCCCTTTATAGTATTTACACCTAGACATTCATTTGTTTACTCTCCTCCTCAATCAGTTCCTTCAACTGTACCTGTTAGGTGTCTTCACTATCCCCAGATTTAAGAATTTCAAGCAACTATCATGTCCTCCGCTCAGGTGTTTTCCTCTTCACTGCTGTGCGCACACATCCACAGAAACCCAAGCCCCTCTCCCACATTTTATCTCCCTCTACCACTCTCCTCGTCAGCACTCATCACCACCTCCAGCTTGCTTCAACAACTTAACTCATGTCTCCTTTCTTCCCTTTTTTTTAAATTTGAAGGTGGGGAGCACATGCAAGCTGGGGGGGGAGAGGGGGGAAAAGGAGGGACAGGGAAGACAGAGAGAATCTTAAGTAGGCGGGGCGCCTGGGTGGCTCAGTTGGTTAAGCGTCTGACTTTGGCTCAGATCATGATCTCACAGTTCGTGGGTTCGAGCCCCGCGTTGGGCTCTGTGCTGACAGCTCAGAGCCTGGAGAGCCTGGAGTCCGTTTCAGATTCTCTATCTCCCTCTCTCTCCGACCCTCCCCTGCTCACGCTCGCTCGCTCTCTCTCTCTCTCAAAAATAAATAAAACATTAAAATTTTTTTAAAGAATCTTAAGTAGGCTCCATGCACAGAGCCCAACGTGGAGGTTGGCCCCACAACCCTGGGATCATGACCTGAGCCCAAATCGAGTCGGCCCCTCAACTGACCAATCCACCCAGATGCCCCTTCTCCCCTCTTCAATAATGTTCCCAAAATACAGCTCTGATCTGGCCACTCCCTAGCTTCCCATCAATTACTAAAAAAGCTCAAACTTCTCAGCATGGAGCTTAAAAAACTCTTCCTTCTTGGGGTGCCTAGGCGGCTCAATGGGTTAAGCGTCCAACTCTTGAGATCGAGCCCCAAGTCAGACTCTGCTGACAGCTTGAAGGAGCCTGCTTGGGATTTTCTCTTTCCCTCTCTGCCCCTCCCCTTCCCTTGCATGCACCTGCATGCATGCTCTCTCTCTCTCTCAATAAACTTTTAAAAAAAACACCGGTTTCTTCCCTACAAGCTATCAGGTTCCCTTCCCTGGCCACTTCTGTGCCTTTGTTCACACTGTTCCTTCACTCAGAAACCACCCTTTCCCCCGCAAGACTATCCAAGTTCCTCTGAGCCTTCAAGGCCCAACCTCAGCTCCTCCTACCCAAGGCTTCCTTGTGCTCTCTAGCTTTTCTTCACCGTTCTGGTGGGTCCTACAACTCTGTCATACCCCACACTCAATTTCATGTTTAGTTATGTGGCCCATGTCTTACAGCACCTGATACACCATGAAGGGTCTTAAAAACTGTAAGACGGGACTGTGTTGTATGTATTTCCACAAACCTCACAGCACCTTGTATCAGGTCTTACATATAAGATATGCTAAAATAAATAAATAAGTTTGCCATACCATCTCTCCTCTTAAAAACAAAAAACGACTATTTACCCCTAAATATACAGACCGTATCACCAGCCTTTGGTTTGCTGCAGCTTAGGACATCTCACCCAACCATTACTAAAAACCAATTGCTTTCCTTGAAATGCATTCTCTACCACCTTGTTCCTAGATAAACTAATTACTTACCCTAAAAGAAAATCTTCAAATCCAAATTTTTACTGCTTACCTACATCCCCACTCCTCAACCCACAATCACAGGATTAAAGCTGACTTCCTCCCCTATCCCTTACAAAGGGAATAGAGAATACACCAAATACACTACAGAATTTACCACAGGAGACAAGGAACAACTTTGTGTTTCTAATAGTCATTTCAATGTTCTAACATCAGTTATCGAAATACTACGTAATGACTCAAAACTTGACCCTGATAACCCAAAGACTAGGTCACTGAAGAAACTGGAAAATTCTGGACCACTCTCCATTATAAAAGGAAAACAAGATGGCCACTGGGGTCCACAAGATGGCTCCTAGAGGTGTAAGCAGCCATCCCTCCACCCTCCACCCTCCACCCCCCAACAAAGCAGGCAGAGAATCTACCAGCGGTACCTAAACCTGGCAACACAAAATGATCAAAGTAGACAGTTTCAAAATACAATAAAAAATACATAACTGGGGGCACTACTCTAACATGGGGATGTGTATTTTCAAGTCTTCTGTGTTACTCTGCACAGCCAGTTTGGAAAGCACTGACCCGCAGGACTAAGAGCAAGAAGTGAAGACTCTTACCTGATACAACCATCAAAGGTGCCTGGTTTGAAGGGAATGCCCTGGCCCATGTCCCCCAGAAGCAGGTCTCCCTCAGTGTCTCGGTCCAAGGCCGCATCTACATGGGACGATAACACATCAGGAAAACAGACGACGCATAGCTGCTCCATACTCATGAAGCACAGTCAGCTCCAACACTAAGTAGCACATCTTACCCAGCATGGCAGGGCTGATGTCGATGCCCACCCAATAGTGTCCCTCATCTGAGAGATAATCTCCACTCAGCCCAGAACCACAACTGGAAGACATAATAAAACAGGAGCTCAATAGGGTGAGCAGCAAAGACACTCCTCCACCTGGACGCCCTGAACTAGGCTGCAAGATCTCACCCAATATCCAACAGGTAACAGGGCTGACCCTCCGGCAGACAAAGGAGCTCCAATGCACGCCCAGTCATCTTGGTCTGGACATCAATCATCCGTGAGCTGGGAAGGCAGAAAACACAAGCAAGTGATAAAGGATTTCTGAGCTAAAACATTTAAAAAAAAAAAAAAAAAAGGAGAGAGAGAGAACAAGACACAATCACCCTGAGGTACTGTCCCAATCACCAAACTCAACTACAACTGTTTAAAAGCACCCTCCAAAATCCATGGGATACAAGCAACAAGTTATTTGAGGACACAAATTACAACTTTGCCAGCTGCAAAACCAATGTGAGGGAAATAAATCGCTTAGCTAATGACCAGCTACGTGATATTTTCAAGTCAATAAGGTTTTGACACGATTATTACTTAAAGACTCGTTTTCTGGAAAAATGACCCACCGAAGTTACTCTCCTGTATAAGGCTCAACAAGGCACAACAAAAACCAATAGCGGTTATTATCCATGAGAAATACAATGCAAGCCACATGGGTCTTTCTTAGTGCCACGACCACAACGAAACACACAAAATTAACTGTAATAGGTCTCACTAGCCCAAGATGCTCTAAATAGCATCTCAACACATCATCCACATAAAAAAGGTAAAATGCTAACATTTCCTTCACAGTAAGTCATTGAGACCAAACATTATTTTAAAAGAGGACTATGGACTATTAAGAAAACGGGTCTACAGTGCCATCTGCCTTTCCCAAGGTCAAGAGGGAGAATCACACGGAGTTCTGCTGCTGGCGGGGGATAAAAGCTTATGTTGCTACACAGTAACAACTGGGCCAGAGATTTCTGCTCGCCTTCAGGGTCTTGGACTCTAATTTGAATGTAAAGCAGAACAGTTCTCTCTGCAGCAGTCTCAGAGCAGGCTTGGAAGTCTCTGTTGTATCTTTCGCCTGTTACACGACTCCATAGTTAACACGAATAACTTCCCCCCCAAAATTCGGATAAACCACCAACACCCGTCACGAGAGCTTAACGACAACGCAAACGGACACACCGCATTCTGTGATTACGATTTCCTTCCCCTCAATCGCACCGACCCCCTTACACGTACCCACTGCCCCCGCCGATGTGACCACATGCCTCAAACAAGCGGTCACACGAAACTCTGAGAACCACCTGGAGAAAGTACGTAGGATGCAACCCCGTTTTAATGCGAAGTTCCCTGAGGCCCAGAGCGTTCCGCGATTTACTCAAAGACCTAACTCTCCCACCGTAAGCAATGCGATGAATCCGAGTCCCTTCCTTCCCCCCGACACCCCAAACTCTTGCGTGCTCTCCAAGCAATGCCAGCTCTCCCGATAACTTGCCGGTCCCCGAACCCCGACGCCGCGCAACATCTAGGCTCCCCCTACTTGCGCACGTATTTCCGGGCTTCGTTCTTGTCATAAAACTGCGGGAAAGAAAAAGAGAAGAGCAGAAGACAAGGAATCAAGACGCGAAGGCCTTAAACGAGGAGGGAAGGCCGTGCGCGAGCCGCAAGACTCACCAGCTCCGGGGGCCCGCCGTGCTCCGGTCTCTTCCCACGGGACGCCATCTCCACGCCTCAGCCGCGAGCCCACTGCGAGCGGTCCGGGGACCCGACTTTTATGTCTTCTGCCCCGCTCCCGCCCGAAAATACGCATGCTCCACCTCTCTCCCCGCCTCCTCTTCTACTCGATTGGCTGCAGGGCGGACGCGCTGCGAACAACGCGCGCCTCCCATTGGCCAGTTAGTCTTGCACCGCCCGCTTGGCCCTTTCAAGATGGCAACCAAGCGCGATCTGAGGTGGCCGCGGCCGTTGCTGTGGAGGTTGTGGCTGGCCCGGAGCGCTCCACAGACTCGGGGTTCCCGCCTGGGCCTAGAAAGGAGGACTTATTCTCAGGGCGACGGCGCGTACTCGCGCACGGCGCTCTACGAGCTGCTCGGCGTGCCCTCCACAGCCACGCAGGCGCAAATCAAGGCGGCCTACTACCGGCAGAGCTTCCTCTACCACCCGGACCGCAACTCGGGGAGCGCCGAGGCTGCCGAGCGCTTCACGCGCATCTCCCAGGCCTACGTGGTGTTGGGCAGTGCCACCCTGCGTCGCAAGTATGACCGCGGCCTGCTCAGCGACGAGGACCTGCGCGGACCTGGCGCCCGGCCCCCCAAGGCGCCGGTCCGCGACACCGGCTCGCCCCGCCCCCCGCCCCCCGCGTCTCAGGCCCGCGGCCGGGGTCAGGCCCCCACGGGCGCCAACCGCACGATGTTCGACTTTGACGCCTTCTACCAAGCTCACTACGGAGAACAGCTGGAGCGCGAACGGCGCCTTAGGGCCCGGCGAGAGGCCCTGCGCAAACAGCAGGAGGCCCGGGCCAAGCAGGGCTTCCACTGGGACGATACCCGAGACGCGACCCTTGTCTTCCTTCTCCTCACCGGCTTCATCATCATGGGCTTTCGTTTTTAAAAGGAGAGAGGAAGAAAGGGAGCCGCCCCCAGCCAGCCCCAAGAAAATGGCCTTTCCCGTGTTCTCGAACCCTTTGCCTTCCATAGTCTACCTCTGCCGGTGTCCGAAGAGACTGCTCTTCCCCTCCTATTCCCCGCTTAGCCATCCACCTACGCGTCCCACCCCGACGGTCCAGGAAAGGAGGCTTTTCGGTGCCCAAGAAAGAGGCCCCAAGAAGAAGAGTCCCCAGAGCCCGAGAGTGACGGGCTCTCTCGAGTCCCTTGGGTGCCTTGCTCCCAGAGGTTGCCTTCCCGATGTCAGCTTCTGGAACACTTGCTCGGGCTTTATTGTAAAGCTCTGAGCAAGACTTGGCTGCTCCTGCCCCGCATTTGTACCGTGGGGCTCCTGTGTAACCTTGAACAGTGCAATGTGACCAATTGCTGGCTGCCAAAAGAGAAAATGCGGGGTGGTTCGAACCTTGTCTTTCTCTGTGAGTTCCCCAGCCAGAGATGGGACCCGCCGTAAGAATGCGATCTCTGGAAACCTTGCTGTTCTCGCCCGATCAGCCCCAGACCCCGCTCCCCCTTCTCTTGGCGGGCATGTGGGAGTGGGGGAGCAAGGTCATGGAGCACAAGGAATTGAGTGTTCCTGTGCCCGCAGCTATCTAATGTATGACCTTGGAGAAGCTACTCTGTGGGCATAACAGCAGAGGAACAAATCATTTGCTCTCCTGAGGTCTGTCACGCTTTATTATCTACACTTCTAATGGGCTCATTGATTAAAACGTGATGTGATGGAGTCAGGTTTATCCTTGGGACGGTATGCCTGTCCCCTGGTCATTCCCTCTGCCAGCCAGCCCCATCGCTAACTGTGCAGCCCATCCCCTCCCAGAAATAGAGCAGCAAGCTGGGGGGCTGAGTGGCCTGAAGGTGGCCTGTCCTCTTGTTTAGCCCCACAAGCCAGATCCTTGAAACCTGGCTGCTTGAGTTTAGAGTAGACAGTACTGCTAAGGGACAGGAGGCATGTGGTGGAAACTCTTTATTCAGAGCTGGCTGAGGCTTCCCCCCCCCTTTTTTTTATGTTTATTTATTTTAAGAGCGTGTGTGTGACCCCGGGAGAGGGGCAGCGAGAGGGAGAGAGAATCTGAAGCAGGCTCCGTGCTCAGCTCGGAGCCAGATATGGGACTCCGATCCCAGGACTGTGATATCATGACCTTAGCCGAAGTCAAGAGTCGGACACTTAACCCACTGAGCCACCCAGGCTCTCCTCTCTCTTTCTTTTTTTGTTTTTTTTTGCTCTCTCTTTCTAAGCAGGTGGTCATCACTTGGCTAGAGCTGTAGTAGTCAGGCCCTTGACCCTGAGTCCCTGTGCGTGGCATATGTATTGGCTGTAAGATTTTAGGTACTTAAGCATTAATGCATGGGGCCTAAGTGTAAAGCTGTGAGCTGGGGAGACCTTTGCAAGAGATCTGCCACAGGGTGAGGACAGGAGTGTAAGTGCTAAACAAAGCCAAAGGTGCTCGGGTGTATTAATAAGAATTCCTGCATTCGATCTTGTGTGTGAAATCCGTGTAATTAGGATAAGCCCACAGCTAGTTCAAACTGGTGTCTTGGAAACCGTTTGATTCTCTCCAGCCTTGGAGGTCAGGGGCTGCAGTGACTGTCCAATTCAGTGGGAAGCATTTGAGCCTGCTTGAGCTCAGTGAGCCTTGGTTTGGGGGAGAGGTGTATGTACTTGTAAAAAGAACATTTAATGTTGTTATGTTTCATATTTGGAAAACAAGTCCTTTTTGAAATTCAAACAACAGGAACTGTTAAGCTTAGTAAAATGCAAAGAAACAAGTGATTCTCCGCCAAGCAGTTGCCATAATTTGGGGCAAGCGTCTGTCAAAGTATCTATCAAAAAAGAACTGGGGTTCTTTTGGGGTTTGTTTGCAAAAGCACTCATGGTCTGGTCTGTAATAGCTGGGACCTTTCTCGTGGGCTCCTTGGCATAGACCTCAAGTTTGTTTTCTCTCAGTGAATGTCCCGTGGGGCTCCAGAACATGAAAGATACAAAGTTCCATAAGGTTGGAGGAGGGGGCAGACCCTGTGAAGCTTCTGGCTTCTGGAACATTCCATGCAACGCTGAGCAGGGTAGTCAATAAAGTTTGTTAATCATCCAACTGTAAGCCTCTCCTGAGGCCCAGAACCAGGCTCACACCACCCTTACAGTGCCATCCTGCCTGCCTCAGGTTTGTTTTGTTTTTTTAGCTCCGAGATGAACTCTTAAGTTCCTACTCTGTACTCTCCCTAAAATGGAGTTTGGGCACTTTATGGAAGGGGAGATGTGTGGGAGGCCTTTTGAAGGACCCTTAGACCCCTTCCCACCTATCCCCCACCCCCCAAAATTGTCCCAGGTCTGTCCTTTCTCAGTTTCTTGCTTGCTCTGGGGAGGAGAGACTGAACCAGGCCGTGGACATTATCCCCTCCTTTCTAGGCGCTGCTCCCCAATCCCCAATAATGGAGGAAGGCTCAGACACACTCAGCTTTAGTGCCTTTTCTCCTTTTGATCGCAAACTAAAACAAAACTCCCTTGCAGGTTGGACCTTGGAGGCGGACAAGAGCAGCCCAGCCTGCCTTGGGCTGTGTTCACTGGGGTGGGGATGGGGTTGCAAGTACAGTATGAGGCTGAGTGAGCAGCACACTCAGGTCCTAAATTGGGAGACCCAGACAAGACAGGAGTCAAAGGTGGCGGAGGCAATTGTATACCGTCTTTGAACTTGATTAGGACTGAGAAAGAGGACAGCCGGCAAGTGGTGGCATTACTTCAATCCGCTGTCTTGAATTCAGTGCACTAGAAAAGTGAGCTCTCTCCTGGTCTTCGCCTCCTCTCAGTTCCTCAGCCGGTGACAGGGTCACACGCTGTCACCTGCCTATGATCAGGATCACAGGAGAAGGCCTGCCTTACCTGTGCTCAGTGCCTTGGTTCTCAGGCCCAGCTTGTGGTCCCGGTGACCATAGGGTGTGTGCGAAGCAGTTGAAGGTCCCTCTGTTACTATGTGAGGATGACAGTGACCTGAGTCTGGTCCTTGTGAACTTGCAAATACTGAGAACCTTCAGTGCTGTCATCCCCAAGAAGCAGGTGCAGAGAGCCCACCTTCACCATTTGCTGTGAGGTCATAGCGGCACTAACGATCTAGCCATCTCACCACCATCTCTTAAGCCTGCCCAGACCTGGGGTCCTCTAACCAGACTTGAGGTGCATTTGCCCTCCCATCCCACTTTGTTCCGTTCAGCGTTCACACCCTCAGTCCTGGGAGGGGGCTGCTACCAAACCAAAGAAGGCCTGTTTCAGGAAGACCAAGAGGGGGCTGAGATTTGTGGTCCACGGGCCACACAGCCAGCCTGCGCACGGTGTTTGGCTGTGGCTGGCACGGCATCTTAAAAAAAACCTTAAGCCAACTTTCAAATCTTGAGAGACTGTATAAAAATCCAGAGTTCTGACTTCTCTCAAGCAAATGAGAAAATGTGCTGCCATTGCACTCACGCACAGCCTCGAGTGTGTTACCACCTGGGAGAAGCTGTAACATTTGCCTTTGAGAGAGGACACAGCCCAGTTCGCTATGCTCCCGCCAGCAGACGGGAAGTGTGAAAGGCCTTGATCTACACACTTGGCCATTTTGCTCATAACAGAGAAGTATCTCTCTATACTCCATGGGGGGAAAAAAGGGACCATGCATTCCCAAAAAAATGGGGGAGGCCGTATTCCTTTGCGGAAATGGGTTGCTTTGCACCTCTGTGACCTTCCTAGCCCCTGCAGACATTTGAGTTTGCAGATCCCTGGGCTACATCATCTGTTGTTATGAGAGCTCACACTTAAGCGGGGAGGCAGAGTGTAAACCTTATTTTCATCGTGGGACAAGAAGGATCTTTTGAGAAGTTTACGGCAATGGCAAGGCCCTAGACAAAGCCAGAGGTCCTTTGGCACCATAACATCAATTCCTGCGCTCGCACTCAGTCTTTTGTATAAAATCCTTTATAAAGTTGGGATAAACCAGCAGCGAGTCCAACTTGGTTTCTTAAAAAACATTTGATTCTCCAGAGAGAGGGCAGGGGCAAATTCTTAGCCACGGCTTTGCAGTGAACACCCCACAACTCAGTGGTAAAGAACTGAATCCATTCTGGTTCAGACCTGCTTAGTTCAGTAAGCCTTGATTGGCTCCAAAAATGGTATTATGTTTTATCTTTGAGAAACAAGGGGGAAGCTTAGGAAAATACTCAGAAGTTAGTGACTCCCAAACAAGGATATATGCACATAACAGACTTTCTTAAATGGTGGGAGCTCTTTGTTGTTGTTTGTTGTGTGTGTGTGTGTGTGTGTGTGGTTGTTTTTGTTTTTTTAAGTTTATTTATTTATTTTGAGAGAAGAGACCGAGAACTCCAAGCGGGTCCCGCACCCTACTCAAACTCATGAACCATCAGATCATGACCTGAGCCGAAGTCAAGAGTCGGACACAACCGACTAAGCCACCTAGGTGCCCCTTGGAAACTTTGTTTTTATCGAAAAGAGACAAAAGTTTTGTTATTTGGACAATTTTTATCTTTTTGGTTTGTAAAAGCACTGGTGGTCTGTAATAGTGGGACCTTTCTCATGGACCCCTTGATTTAGACTCTCAAGTTTGTACTCTCTCGAAGAGCATTGCAGCCAGGAACATTCCCTGGGGTCCTGGAACCCAAGCAACAGAAAGTTCCAAAAGTTGTCAGGCAGCAAAGGAGAGCCCAGACTGCCTGGAACCTTCCAGAGCTTTCCAGAACATTCCATGTACCTTTAAGCAGGGGGCTTAATGAAGTTTATTAACCATCCAACTCTAAGACTTTACCATGGCCCAGAACTGAGCCCACTCCACTCTGTCACTATCTGTACCCACCTGCCTCAAGTCTTTTATGCTGGAACTGAACACCAAAGAGCCCCGTTCCATACCCCTTCTAAAACTGTTTGAAGCCTTTGAGGGAGGTAAAACCTTTTGAAAGACATCATCTGGTTCCCTTGTTAACACTCTTCCCCCTCTTCCCTGCCCTGGGGAGGGGAGGCTGAGCTACTAGGCCGTGGACATTAGCCTGTGCCTTCTAGAGGCTGCTCCCCAATTCACAATAGTGGAGGAAGGCTCAGACGTGCCCAATCTTAGCTCCTTTTCTCCTTTTGATTGCAAACAAACAACCCTGGAAGCTGGACCAGGAATGGAAAACCAAGACAAGGGAGGCTCATGTTAACCTAGGCTGTGCTGAGAACGTGGGGTCTTCCAAAGTTGTTCAGTCTTCTGTCAGCTCAGGCAGGTACCCTGTGGTTCCAGTGTCCCTCAGCTTCAGGCAGTTCAAGTGCAGGCAGCAAGGACAGTAGGGGAACCAAGGCCAACGTGAGGTAGAGCTTCCCAAGTGGGCACTATCTGCGCTGGACCCCTAGCAGGAGTACCTCTGACTGCTGGCACTTGAAGGATCTGGAAGGCTCAAATGGGCCAGTCCCTCCAACCACTGCTTAAATCTCTGAAGCTCCCATCAAGCAGTCACTCGGATACTGCTCACACATCTTCGTGGTCGGTCCCCATCCTTCCTAAGGTTTCCACCACTGGTCTTGACTCTGACCTGCAGCTCTACATCTCTAACCCTTGGAGACTCAGAAGCTAACTAACTGTCTCACTCGTTTCTCAGACGGATCCCTCAACTACTCATCAGGAGATTTAGTCCCAATCCTCTTTCTCATCATGCACATTAGGGACATTCCAAGGAGACCAAAGGTGGCAATTTATGGTGGGGGGGGTCCCTCTTACAGTGTAAAACTTCAATGAAAAGTAGAGCCAACCCAATACTTTTCTCTTTTTAGATGGTTCTATCCCTATTAACGTGGACCAAGATCACACTCGCTTCTACAGCACTGTCTGCCCCCTCTTGTTGGCAGGACCTTCCGCGCCTCCCTGACAAACTTCATCTCATTAGACTTGACCTAAGCTGACCCACAGCCTGCTTCTGCTCTCCTTCTTGTCCCACACTCATCAGCCTAGCTGGCCACCTCGTATTCACCCTAGCTGAAGACCAAGGCCTTCAGCCTTACAGAAGCCCCTCAGTTCCTCAGTGGAGGCGGCCATCTGGCAGGCGAGAGCGGGAGCCGGTACCATCCGGATTGGGCTTACAGGCAGCCCCGGAAGAGAAGGCGCATACAGGCGAGGCAGCTGGAGAACAGAGATGGAGTAGAGTGTGCTTCTGACCAGAAGTGCTGGGAAGTTAAGAGCTGGGAAAGACTCCCAAGGGTTGGTAATCAGAGAAGGCTTCATGGAAGAGGCAGCAGCAGTGCTGGACCTGAAGGAGCTGGGCTTTGGATAGGCAGGAGGGAAGGGAGGGCATCTCAAGAGTAGGAAGCACAGGAACTCCAGTGCGGAGGCCACATGGCCGAGCGGCTGGTTGAGGGAGCAGAGAGGAGTCGGGCAGCATCGTCATCCTCATCATCACATTTATTGACGGCCCCTGGGAGGTGGGGCTGGGGACAGAACATACAAAGACAAGGACCTGCCCTCAAAAAGGTTCCATTCTAAGGAGACGGGGACAGAAAAATACAGAATGGTCTTTCCTGGGGATGGCCCACTCTCATCTGTGCAGGTCAGGAGCCCCTGGCCTACCTTGCCCCGGGGTCAGGAGCAGGAGTGGGGCACAGAGTAAGCCCCAGGGCCATGGCGTCCCTGGCCACGCACCTGGGGTCTGACCACCTGGCTCCTAGGCTGTGGGCCCCAGAACCAGGGAAAGGTAGGAGCAGTATGCGATGGAAGGCGCTCCCACCGGCCTTGGCGTTGTGCTAGCCCAGTGGAGTGGTAGGATGCTCTGGCCCCCTGGGCAGGGCCCCCGGGGGAGAAGCAGGCACCTTCCCACCAGGCGCCCAAGAGAAAAGTTCTTTCCCTGGGGCTGGCCCATTACCCGGGAGGCCCCAGCCGGGGAAGGAAAAACAAAGGCAGAGTTTCCTCAGCGCCGGAGGCGCCCTGCCCACCCCACCTCCGGCCCGCTCTCTGGGCATCTTCCAGGTGACCCTCCTCCCCAGCTCAGCCTCCAGGGCCCGGGCCTGCCTGAGGCCAGGGGGAGGGGCCTGCCCCTCCCCCCACCCAGGCAGTGGGGGAGGAGGAGGAGCCACAGATCAAGTTTCTCCAGGCCCCCCACCGGGGGGCCGTACTCTGGATCCTACCGGTGGGGGGGCTCCGGCTGCGAGGGCCGAGGGCTCAGCAGAGGGGCCGGGCCCAGGGGGCACCCGGGGGAGCCCTTCAGAGGGGGCACTGGGCGGGAGTCCAAGGGAGGCAGGCTCCGGGGCACTGCCGGCGGCCCCCGGGCGGCCCCGGTGGGCGGGACGGCTGCGGCGGGGAAGGGTCTGGGGGGGTCCGCGGCGGCAGTGGGGGCCGGCTGGGCAGACCGCTCCCGGCGCCGCAGCAGCTCCTGCAGCTTCTCGGCCTGGGTCCGCCGCAGGTGGGCCAGGGCGCGGCCGCGCTGGAAGGCGGGCAGGAAGGCCTCCAGGCTCTGCTCCCCCAGCAGCAGCTGCTCCATCTGCTCCTGGGGTGGGAGGGCCGAGACTGTGAGAAGCGCACCGCCGACACCGCTCTGCTTCCCAACCCGAATCTCTCCCAGGGGCGACCACCCCACGGCTGGGAGATGTAGCCCAGAGTTGTAGCCTGGGTCTGCCTGGGACTAGCCGAGGGACAGCGACACATGTCCTCCCCTCTCGCTCGAGCCTTGGTTTCCTCACTATCACCAGACCTACTGGGCTGCAGAGGAGGCAGAATCAGAGATGGGGACACACTCAGAGTAAACTTAGAGGTGTCTCATCAAGGCCAGGGCCTTCAACTCAGCACTGCGCTCCCAACCCAGCAAGCGTGGAGAAGCCTGTCCCAGCACCTCTGGGGACCCAATCTACACTGTCCTACATGGAGACAGTCACAGGTGGTGAGAAGGAGCCTTGCGGTCCAATGCGGACAGCAGCGCAGCAGGGCTCTCTTGGGGCCAGGCACTCAGGGTGGGCTTCCTGGAGGAGGGGCCCTCGACGCCACAGTGTTAAGAGTGAAACTGAAGGGGATGGTGATAGGCTGGGTCTCCCGCCCTGTCCCAGGCGCAGCGGCCCCTCCCCTCACCTCCGCCTCCTGTTCTGCTTCTTCCAGCTCAGCCTGCAGCCAGCCCAGCGCGCAGTGGGGGCTCCAGCGATGCATGCTCTCCTCTGAAGGCCACAGAGGGACCACAGTAAATAGCTCCTGCCTTCAGGACCCATGGCCTAGGACAGACAGGCCAGAGCCCCAGGGCCCAGTTCTGACACTCACTGACCCTCTGTGTGACTCTGATTCTCACTGGAGCCTCAGTGTCCTCATCCGCGCATCGCCCCGTGGAATCAGTTTGTGAACCCCCTCCCCGCAGGGTCCTGTCCCTGTCCTAGTGCAAAAGAGGAAGCAGGGGCTTCGGCCCCCAGAGCACGTCAGGCCGCTTTCCTTCCCCTACTCAGGGCCCCCTTCTGGCCTTTCCAACCTAGTTCAACTCCTTGACTGCTCACTTCCCCAACTCAGTCTTCCAGGAGTAGAACCCCTAAGGCTCACCCAGGGAATAGGTCTGCCCACGCCGTGCCCTTCAGAGCCTGGTGCTTCCCAAGGCTGCCCGGCCATATGGCCAACTGCCCCCCCACCCCCCACCCCCGTCGCAGCCAGTTCTCCCAGATGTCCCTCACCCAGTCGCTGCAGCTTGTCCGCACAGCTCTCGGCCACCTCTCGAAGCTCCTGGTACTTGATGGCCAGGGCAGCCCGGCCCATCTCCAGGCGGGGCCGCAATGCCAGGTTCTCCTTGGCTAGCGCGTAATTGGAGGCCAGGCATGCCTCGCGCTCCAGCTGCAGGCCCTGAAACTACCAGCACAGAGAAGCCAAGCGGCGCGCTCAGGGGATCTGCCGAGGTCCACCCCCTGCCACCCCGGGCAGCAGGGCCCCAGGGCCCAGCCGAAGGCACCCCAGCCTTCAGGATGGCGGGCTAACAGGTGGAGGGACCGGGAGAGGCCTGGATGGAGCTCTGCCTTGAGGTCCCCCTCCCGGCCTCAGTTTCCTCTTACACAAAGTGAGCTAAAAACATCTACCTTACGGGGCTGTTGTGAGACCAAGTGAGGAAAACGATGACCGCCTCCACAAATGTTAGTTAATTTTTAATTTTTCAATTAATATGTCTGCTCAGGTCCCTAAGGAGTCCCCCGCCCTCCTCTGTCCCATTTTCCATGCATGGGCAGCTTTCCTCTTATTCCAGGCCTTTGTCTGCTTCCTCCTCAGGTGTTTGTGCCGCAAACACTCCCCCCTGCTCTCACTCTCCAGAGTGATGTCTTGGCCCTGTCCCTGCATGGTACCCCCCTCAAGCCACCCTCTCTTCCCTCCGTACCCCTCCTTCTGCCCTCCAGTGGAATTCCCACACCCCAAGGAATACACACCCCCTTTTCCTCCCTGATCCCTAGCACCTGCTCCCAGCTTTCCTTCTCTTGCAGAAAGCAGACCCCCTTTCTCTCCTGGCTCTGGAGAATGCTTTTTCCTTCTGTTTCTCAGAGGGCCAAGCCCCCTTCCCTGCCCCTGGAGAACGCACTACCCTCCATCTGTCCCCTGAAGGATGCACATGCCCCTCCTGTCTGCCTCCCTCCAACATACACTTTCCCTTTCTGCCCCCCCCCACAGATAAGCAGCCCGGGCCTATCTCCTGTGAAATATACAACTTTCTCTTATGGTGGCCTATGGAATACACGCCTCAGCTTCCAGTACCCTCCCCAACGGAAGACACAAAGCCCCCTCTCGCTCCCCTAGAATGCGGACGCCCTCCCTGAGGTCCCCCCAGGTGTCAAACAGGCCCCTAGTTCTCCCTCTAGAAGGCGCCTCCCCTTTTTGGCCCTACAGAACGTGGGTGTGCGAGACAGGGCCCCCCACAACACAGCCGCCCCCTGTCCCCGGAACACACCTCCCCGGAGCATCCGCTGGAGGACACGCCTCGCGGCCATCCCGGGGGTGCACGGGCGCCTCCCTGGGTCTCCGGCGCGCCACCCGCCCCAGGCCGGCTCCGGGCGCCCCCTCCCCCGGGGGCGGCTCCGCGGGGCCCACTCGGACGTGCCACGTTCCCGCGGCCCCGCGGCCCGGCCCGCGCGGCCCTTCGGTCGGTCGGCAGGTCCGGCAGGCCGCGGCCCGTCCCCCGCGCCCCCCGCCCGCGCCCCCCGCGCTACCTTCCTGCTGAGCCGCACGATCCGGTCCAGCTTGGGCTCATCCTGAAGCAGGTCCCGGAGCTGCCCGGTGCTGAGGATCCCAAAGCGCCCCGGGCTGCCGGGCTCCGGCCCCGCCCGCGCCGCCCGGGCCCGGTACATGCCGCCCGCCCGCGCCCCCAGCTCGGCTGCTGGCTCGGCCCGCTCGGCCCGCTCCGCCCCGGCTCCGCTCCGCTCCGCTCCGGCTCCGGGATCCGGCTCTGGCTCCGGCCGGGCGCGCCGCTCCGCCGCCAGAGGGCGCCCCGCCCGCTCTTAAAGGGGCCGCGGCGCCGGGCCTGGGGGTGGGGTGGGAGGGGGCGGGCCGCACCCCTAGCCGCTGAGGCAGAGCCTCGCCTCCCGCACCGGCGATCTCCCGGCAAACCCATCCTCCTGCCGCCAGGCGGGTACCTGAGGCCTTCTCCTCTCCCCTCACCCCTTCTCCGGCCATCATTCACCACGCCCCCCTTTCCCTCCCACCCCACCCCCTGGCGCGGACTCTCCCACCCCAGACGTTTACAGTTTGCAGGGCTATTTCACATTTCTCCCTTGGAGCCTCACAACAATTTGCTGAGTTTGGCTGGGCGCCAGGAGCTTCTGCCCTGTTGCTAACTCGGACAAGTCGTTTACCTCCCCAAGACTCAGTTTTCTCTTCTGTAAAATGGGGTGACGATACACCGTGGGAAGATTAGAGCTAGTGACTGCTGAGCGTCTTATCTGTAGGAAGTGAACGCCTAACGTGAGTGATGGTTATATTAGAGATGAGGAAACAGATGCACACCGATGATGTAATCTCCCCAAAGTCCCATTACAGGTAAATGATAGACATTCTCCTTCTTCCTGTCTGTGCAGTCTGCACAGAGCACATGGTGCCTCTCTGTGCTGGGCACTGGGCTCAGCTCTGTGGGGGCACCGGCTCTGCGCTCAGAGCTCCTGGATTAAGGCACAGTCACATTCTCAGCTTCCTCTAATGGCAGGTATCACCACATGATGTCTTCCTTTGTGATTCCCATGTGATGCCAGAGGATGCCATGTATCTTATCTTCAGGAATAGGTTTGGCCAGTGCCACTGTCAGGAAACAGACACTCAGAGAGTAAGTCACTGGTCTAAAACCAAACAGCAGGGGCGCCCGGGTGGCTCAGTCGGTTAAGCGTCCGACTCTCGATTTCGACTCAGGTCATGATCTCACGGCTCATGGGTTTGAGCCCCGCTTAGAGCGTTATGCTGATGGCACGGAGCCTGCTTGGGATTCTTTCCCTCTCTCCCTCTCTCCCTCTCTCCCTGCCCCTCCCTGCTCGCTCTCTCTCAAAATAAATAAATGAACATTTAAAAAAATAATAAACCAGCAATGAGCGAGCTTATTCCACCTCACCACACTAAGAAGGCAGAGATGGGACCAGGACAAACAGAAAACCTCACGATGGGGGTGGCGGGGAGGGGAGGAAGGAGAGGACACCAGAAGAGGTGATGTTTGAGCAGGGTTTTGAGGGATGAATAGGAGTTCGGAAGCTGAAGGGGAAAATAATGAAACCAAAGGGAAGCCCATAAGCCAAAGAGACTCCCAATCCAGCCAGAGAACATATCTCTACATGGTAGAGATTTCTTAGAAGGAGAGACAAAACTGATGGAGTTAGGCGGGACAGGCTTATTGACAGTCTGCAATGACAATATATCTTCCACATTTTAATAAGTGAAATTTGGGAGCCTAGGTGGCTCAGTCGGTTAGGTGTCTGACTTTGGCTCAGGTCATGATCTCACGGTTCGTGGGTTCGAGCCCCGCATCTGGCTCTGTGCTGACAGCTCAGAGCCTGGAGCCTGCTTCAGATTCTGTGTCTCCCTCTCTCTCTCTGACCCTCCCCTGCTCACACTGTCTCTCTCTCTCTCTCTCTCAGAAATAAATAAAACATTTAAATTTTTTTTTAAAAATAAGTGAAATTTGGTTTTCCCTTTCAAGACTCAGCTGGAACACCACCACCTCCAGGAAGCCCTCTCTACCTCCCCAGACTGGGATGTGTGCCCCTCTCTTCTGGGCTGCCACCGTCCCTGCTGTCCCTCCATCCTGGTCCTGGCCATTATCAAGAACACCTCTACACTTCCCAGTTTCCTGGCTAGGATCTCCCTGGTTCTGGCCTGCCTGCTCAGGACCCACCATTTACACTAAGTTTGCCCGGTTCCGCTAGACAACTGCCTAGCGGGCCCTCCTTTGGGCCCTCCTACTCTGGGCTGCAGGATTTCTGCACTCTGGGAGGTGCCTACCTCCCCTCCATCCCCCACTCTGTCTTGCCCATCCCCCTTTGTTCATCGGTTCATTTTGTTCATTGAATGCCCACAGCAACGCTTCCCTTAAACCCTCCCCCACACTCCTCAGGCCCTCCTACCTATGCCTACCCCTCTCGGGGGCTGGGGGGGGTACCTCTGCTGCCCGTGACCTGGAGAAGCTTCTGCCACTTTCTGCCTCACCTCTTTGGATTTTCTCTGCACCTGCCCGACAGTCCTTCCTTCCCTCCTGCTTCCAGGAAGAGCAATCCCTCTCATTCCAGAGCCAACCCACATACCTTTGCTATGCGTCTCCCCCTCACCTGCCTCCTCTCAGATGCCCTGATCCAATCGAGTAGGTATGTCTCTCTTTCTGTCTCTGTCCCCTACACTTTTAATCTCTGTCTTTAGACTGGCACCTTACTTTCACTACCCCCTCCCGATATTTTGTTCTCTCTCTTTCTTTTTTTTAAATGTTTATTCATTTTTGAGAGAGAGAAAGACCGAGTGTGAGCGGGGGAGGGGCAGAGAGAAGGGGAAACACAGAATCCAAAGCGGGCTCTAGGCTCCGAGCTGTCAGCACAGAGCCCAATGCGGGGCTTGAACCCACAAACCGTGAGATCATGACCTGAGCTGAAGTCAGACGCTCAATCAACTGAGCCACCCAGGCGCCCCATTGCCCCCAATATTTTGAAGTAACTTATGATGGACTGAATCTTTTGTCCCCCCCACCCTAAAATTCATATGTCAAACCCCTCACCCCCAGTGTGATGATATTTGGAGGCGGGCCTCTGGGGAAAATTAGGTTTAGATGAGAAAGTAAGATGGGGTCCCCGTGGTGCAATTAGTGTCCTTATAAGAAGAAGAAGAAAGACTGGAGTTGTTTCCTTCTATGGGGACCCAGCGAGAAAGTGACTATCTGCAAGTCAGGAAGAGGGCTCTCCCCAGGAGCCCGATCAGCTGACACTTACTTTGATCTTGGACTTCCCAGCCTCCAGAATTATGAGAAATAAAAGTCTATTGTTTAAGCCACTCGGTCTGTGACACTCTAATTTGCCAGCCCAAGGAGACTCAGACATCCCCCCAAACTTCACTCCCTGTGCCCATTTCCTCACCCTCCTTATTCCTTGACTCAGTCTGACTTCACCCCCCCTCTCACCACTTGGAGGGCACTGCTCTGAGCCAAGGTCATCGACCAGCTTCTTACTGCCAGGGCTGCTGGTTTTCCCATTCACCGCCATTAACTGCCATCCCTTTCTCGACCACACTGCACTCAGACTCTAGACCTTTCATAGCCGTCAGGCTGACGAAAATTAAAAAGTCAGATAACATCAAGTGTTGGTGAGGAGTCGAAGCAATGGGAACCCTTATGTCCTGCCAGCGGGAGAGAGAATTAATTGGCTCCAGAGAACACTGGCAATCTCGCCATTCAAAGATCCCCATATCACATCCCCTCTGTGGTGGACAGAGTTACGCCCCCCAAAGATGTCCACAGCCTAAACCCTAGAAACTGAATATGTTACCTCACAAGGCAAAAGGGACTTTGCAGACATGATTAAGTTAAAGGTCAAGATTGGGGGGATTGTCCTGGATCGCCCAGGTGGGCCAAGGTCATCACAAAGTTCCTTATAGAAGGGAGGCAGGGGAGGTCAGAATCAGAGGAGATGCAGTAATGGAAACAAAGGGCCAGAGTCAGAGAGGAATTTGAAGACCCTGTGTCTCTGGCTTTGAAGATGAAAGAAGCACCCACGAGATAAATGGCCGCCACCTCTAGAAGCTGGAAAAGGAAAGGAAATGCATCTTCCCCTCCAGACTCTGGAGGGAGCGTGACCCTGCTATCACCTTGACTTCAGCCCAGTGAAACCCATTTTGGACTCCTGAGTCCAGAACTGTCAAGATAATATTGTGTTGTTTTAAGGCACTGATTTGGCAATTTGTTATAGCTGCGAAAGGAAACTAATGCAAACTCCTAGGAATTTCAAGACCGGGAATGTTCACAGTGGCCCTACTTGTAATAATAGAAAACTGGAAACAGGGCAAATGGAGAATGGCAAAGGTACTGGTGAGCCTCCGTAGAGTTATGCCTTTGCACTAGACACCAACAGACATGAGCAAAATGCATTACACGTGTCCCTTTGGGTGAATCCCACAAACAGCACTAATTGAGAAAAGGCAGCCTGGGAAGAGTATATTCAGTGGAATGCTGTTTATATACAGTTTAGAAACAGGCAAAACTATGGGGCGCCTGGGTGGCTCGGGAGGTTAAGCATCTGACTTCGGCTCAGGTCATGATCTCACCATTCGTGGGTTTGAGCCCTGCATCAGGCTCTGTGCTGACAGCTCAGAGCCTGGAGCCTTATTTGGATTCTGTGTCTCCCTCTCCCTCTGCCCCTCCCCTGCTTGCACTCTTGTCTCTCAAAAATGAATAAACATTAAAAAAATGTTAAAAATGAAACAGGCAAAAGTATACTTCGTATTGCTTGGCGATATGTACAAAGTAAAAGCATGGAACAATAAATACCAAATTCTGGAGGGGCAGAAAAAGGATGGAATCAGGGAGACCAAGGGAAGTTCAATGGCATTGATAGGTAGTTCAATTTCTTCTTTTTCTCTTTTAGTTTATTTATTTATTGAGAGAGAGAAAGAGAGAACAAGGAGGGGAGGGGCAGAGAGAAGGGGACAGAGGATCTGAAGCAGGCTCTGTGCTGACAGGCTGACAGCAGTGAGCCTGATATGGGGCTTGAACCCACAAACTGTGAGATCATGACCTGAGCTGAAGTTGGATGCTTAACTGACAGAGCCACCCAGGCGCCCTTGATAGTTCAATTTCTTAAGCTAGCCATGGTACACAGGTATGCACGGTATTATTCTTTCTGTTTTTAGTAAGTCTGAAAGCTTTGATATAAAATTAACAATTTTAGGGCACCTGGGTGGCTCAGTCAGTTAAGCATCCGACTTTGGCTCAGGTCACAATCTCACAGTTCATGAGTTCGAGTCCCGCATCAGGCTCTCTGCTGTTGGTACAGAGGCTGCTTCAGATCCTCTGTCCCCCCCACCACCCATCACCTGCTCATGCTCACTCTCTCTCTCTTAAAGATAAATAAACATTAAAAAGAAATAAATTCATTATTCTTCAAAAATCCAATTGCCAACCCTTTAAAAAAAAAAAAAGCTCTATTGAGATATAATTCATATGCCATATAATTCAGCAATTTAAATTGTACAATTCAGTGCTTTGGGGTATATTCAGGGTTGTAGGACCTTCAGTACAGCCAATTTTAGAACATTTCAGGGGCGCCAGGGTGGCTCAGTCGGTTAAGTGTCCAACTTCGGCTCAGGTCATGATCTCACAGTTCGTGGGTTCGAGCCCCGCATCAGGCTCTGTGCTGACAGCTTGCTCAGAGCCCGGAGCCTGTTTCAGATTCTGTGTCTCCCTCTCTTTCTAACCCTCCCCTGCTCACGCTCTGTCTCTTTCTGTCTCTCAAAAATAAATGTTAAAAAAAATTAGAACATTTCTATCACCCCAAAAAGAAACTCTGTGGCCATTAGCAGTCACTCCCCATTCCTGCCCCAACCCTGCCCTTACCACCAGCCCTAGCAAGAAGCAACCACTAACCTAGTTTGTATAGATTTGCCTATTCTGGGCATTTTGTATTAATGGGATCCTAGAAAATGTGGTTTTGTGGCTGGCTTCTTTCATTTCACATAATATTTTCTCTTTTTTTTAACGTTTTATTTCTTATTTTTGAGACAAAGAGCACAAGCGGGGGAAGGGCAGAGACAGAGAGGGACAGAGATCCTAAGTGGGGGGGGAGGGGAGGGTCTGTGCTGACAACAGCGAGCCCAGTAGGGGGGCTCGAACCCATGAATCGTGAGATCATGAGGTTGTGACCTGAGCTGAAATCCAACTCTCAACCACTGAGCCGCCCCTAACATAATGTTTCCAAGGTTCATTCACGTTGTAGCATTAATTACAACATGAGTTTTCTGAATTTTTTTTGTGGTAAAATATACATAACACAAAATTTATCATTTTAATTGTTTTCTATTTTAAAAATTTTTTATCATTTATTTTTGAGAGGACGTGAGTGGGGGAGGGGCAGAGAAAGAGAGGGACAGCGGATCCAAAGCAGGGTCTGCACTGACAGCAGTGAGCCCATATAGGGCTCGAACTTACAAGCCGTGAACTCATGACCTGAACTGAAGTCAGGCACTCAACTGGCTGAGCCACCCAGGCGCCCCCTCCCCCCATTTTAATCATTTTTAGGTACACACTTCGGGCACTAAACCTGTTCCACATTGCTCAGCGACAATCGCAGCCATCCATCTCCAGAATGTGCTGATCTTCCCAAACCGAAACTGTATATCCATTAAATACTAACGCCCCATTTCCCCCCCATACGCCAGCTCCTGATGCCTACCTACCTTTCTTCTTTCTGTCTCCACGAATCTGACTACTCTCAGGACCTCGTATCAGTGGAATCGGACAGTATTTGTCCTTTGTGACTCACTGATGTCACTGAGCGTAATCTCTCCAAGATTCAGCCAACTAACAAGTAGGCGGGGTCCAATTTCTTCACCGAAACCATTATTATCCGTCTTTCTCATCACAACTATCCCGGGGCGCCTGGGTGGCTCAGTGTGTTCCGTGTCCAACTTTTGGTCTCAGCTCAGGTCTGGATCTCAGAGTCCTGAGCTCAAGTCCTGTATTGAGCTCTGCGCCTGGCATGAAGCCTACTTATAAACAAACAAACAAACAAATAAATATCCTAGTGGACGTAAAGTGGGATCTCATGATTTTGATTTGCATTTCTCTGATGACTAATAATGTTGCACATCTTTTCATGTACTATTGGTCATTGTATTTTAAAGTTTATTTCTTGGAGCCTAAGTGTCCATCAACAGATGAATGGATCAAGAAGATGTGGTTTATCTATACCATGGAATACTACATGGCAATGAGAAAGAATGAAATCTGGCCATGTGTAGCAACATGGATGGACCTTGAGGGTGTTATGCTGAGCGAAATAAGTCAGGCAGAGAAGGACAAATACCATATGTTTGCATGTATAGGAGGATTAGGAGGAACTTGACGGAGGAACAAGGGGGAGAAGAAGGGGGAAAATGGTGGGGGAAAGGGAGAGAGGCAAACCATGAGAGACTCTTGAATGCTGACAAAAACTGAGGACTGATGGATGTGGGGGGGAGGGGGGGATGGGCATGAAGGAGGGCACTTTGGGGATGAGCACTGAGTGTTATGTGGAAACTAATTTGACAATAAACTATTTGTAAAAAAAAAAAAAAAGATAATCTAAAAAAAAAATAAATAAATAAAATAAAGTTTATTTCTTGGGGCACCTGGATGGCTCAGTCGGTTAAGAGTCTGACTTCGGCTCAGGTTTTGATCTCGTGTTCGTGGGTTCGAGTCCCGTGTCCAGTTCTGTGCTGACAGTTTGGAGCCTAGAGCCTACTTCAGATTCTGTGTCTCCCTCTCTCTCTCTGCCCCTCCCCCTTTTCCTCTCTCTCTCTCTCTCTCTCTCTCTCAAAAATAAATAAACACTTAAAGAAGTATTTCTCTCTCTCTTTTTCTCAGGCCCTCTCCTCCATTTGTGGTATCTCTCTCTCTCTCAAAAATACGTTTTAAAAAATCGAGGCAGTGAATATACCCAACCCCGCAAAAGATCATTTCTGTTTTTGTGATTTCTGCCTCCAGCCTCTCCCTTACCCCTCAGCTTCATCTGCAGATAACCCCTGATCTACTCCCTGACTCTACAGATTAGTCCGTATTTTCCAGAATTTTATATAAATGGAATCTTACAGTGTATACTATTTTTTGGTGTGTGGCTTCTTTCTTGTAGGAACTTTTTTTAAAAATGTTTGTTTATTTTTTGAGAGAGACAGAGAGACAGAGCACGAGCAGGGAAGGGGCAGAGAGAGAGGGAGACACAGAATCCAAAGCAGTCTCCAGGGTCTGAGCTGTCAGCACAGTCCGACACGGGGCTCAAACTCACAAACCAAGAGATCATGACCTGAGCCAAAGTCAGATGCTTAACCGACTGAACCACCGAGTGCTCATGTGTGTGGCTTCTATCACTCACAACGGTTATTTTGATATTCATCCACTCTGTTCCATTTATCAGCAGTTTGTTCCTTTATTGCCGGATGGTATGTCACCGTGTGGATATACCACAATTTGTTTATCCATTGTTTGTTTATCCATCCATCTGCTGATGGACATGTGGGTTGTTTCCAGTGTGAGGCTTTTACAAGCAAAGCTGCTATGAACATTTGTGTACAAGTCTGTGTATGGACCTATTTCTTTATTTCTCTTATCTAAATACCTAGGAGTGACATGGCCGGGTCAGATGAGAGGTGCACATTCAACATTTTAAGAAAACCCCAGTCTTCCAAACCATTTCAACATCCCCACCAGCAGTGTGTGAGGTTTATTCAATCCATGTCCTTACCAACGCTTTATATGGTCACCCTTTTCCACTTTACCAGTTCTAACAGGTGTGTAGTCCCCTTGCTTTACTAAAAAATGCTTTTCATATAGACACATGCATCTAGACAGTATGCTATTTGTAGGTGTTTTGAAAGGGAAGGCTCTGGGGCGCCTGGGTGGCTCGGTCAGTTAAGTGTCAGACTCTTGTTTTCAGCTCAGGTCATGATCTCACGGTTCGTGAGTTCGAGCCCCACGTTGGGCTCTGTGCTGACAGCACAGAGCCTGCTTGGGATTCTCTCTCTCCCTCGCTCTCTGCTGCTCCCCTGCACACACACTCTCTCTCAAAACCGAATAAATACTATGGGGCATCTGGGTGGCTCAGTCGGTTGAGTGTCCGACTTTGGCTCAGGTCATGAACTCGAGGTTCGCGAGTTCGAACCCCCATCAGGCTCTGTGCTGACAGCTCAGAGCCTGGAGCCTACTTTGCATTCTGTGTGTGTCTCTCTCTACCCCTCCCCTGCTCACGCTCTGTCTCTGTCTCTTTCAAAAAATAAAAACATTTAAGTTTTTTAAAATAAATAAATAAACATTAAACAAAAAAAGAAAGAAAGAAAGTGAAGGCTCTGATTCCAGCCATCTCTTCTTTCAGCTGCAAGGGATGCCCTCCTGTGTTACGACCTCGCTCCCACCAGCGCAGAGGAACGCCCTCAGGAGGCAGCAGTACAGGCTGAACGCACGGGCAGCTGCCTCAGAGCTCCCCACCTGCCTCGCGGGAGGCGCAGACATGACCTGCTGTCCTGAAGACAAGAGCCTGGTGGGTGTCACCCCCCCGGCGACCTTTCAAAGCATTATCTTCCCACTCTGCCCAGTCACTCTCCCCTGCACCCCCTTATTTGGTTTAGGGGGTCAGCATCCTGCCGGGCAATGAGGTTCAAACCAGGAAATCTTCCATCCGTCCCCAAATCTTCTTGGTGCCATTCCGATGACGCTTACACGCAGGCTATTTAGTTTCAGGTTCTGCTCAGGGGCCGGATCCAGAGGTGAAGGAGAACCCAAGCCTTCTGGAGAAGCACACACAGACATCACGGTGACAACCTGTCCCTTCCGTGTGGCCAGTCCTCCATCCGCCTCCCCCAGTCAGTCACACGTTCAGGCTCAGCTCAAGCAGCCCTGCCACCCCTGGGCTGAGACGCCCACCCCCACGAAGGCTCCAGTCACCACCCCCCACACAGTCCTCTCTAGCTGCAGCCCCAGTAAAGTCCCCCCCACCCACCCATTCTGTCTTTGCTCAGCATCCTTCCATATCCTTCTATGGCTCCCTGCTCTCTCTCAGCTGGTCTTCATTTCCTTGTCTGACAGCTGTGTTCCTCCACAATTCTCTCCCTTTCTTTTCCCCAGTCTCGTACTTGACCCAAAGACCCTTTCCTAGTCAAGCCAGATGCCTGACTATCCCCTAACCTTATGGCGTTTCCACACCTCCCCTGCTTTTGCCCAAGGGATCATCCACCGTGGATGCCCTTCCTCCCTGATGCCCTCTCCTAAAGCTATTGACCCATCCTTCCTGATCTAGTACATACCTCCTCTTCCAAAGGCAGAATTAGCCCTTCCTTCCCAGCATTCCTTCCTCATGCCAACCTAACCTGTGCTAGTGTTATTAAAGACCCATCCACCACCTCCCTTCGACTAGGGGTCCCTTGAGAACAGGAACAGCATTTATATCATCTCTCCAGCAAAGGATCTACTTATTACACAGCAGGTGCAGAGTCAGGACACCTCAGACTCCAGCTCTGCCACCTACCACCTGTCTGGCCCTCTCTGCGCCTCTGTTTCCTCATCTGTAAAACGGGGAGAAAACACCCACCCCATCTGGTCATTGAAGGGATTCAATGAATTAACCCACGTAAAGGGCTTAAGAGATGTAGGTGGGACCCTGGTAAGCAGTCACTTCTTGGCGAACATTAGCCAGAAGTGGTAATGATTTGTTGAGTTGAGATGAAACCTTGCCCTTGTTGTAAAGAATCTTCATATGAAGTGGGAGAGACTTTCTTAAATGAGGACACCCCCCACCATGGCTCCCCAGCTTCCATTAAGGGAGGGGAACCATCCACCAGAAGCCATCGAAATCATCTCCTTTCTTTCTTAGCATCAAAGTAACCATGAACATTTTCCTCCTTCAGGAAGCCTTCCAGGATTGGAGTCCTTCAACCTTTCTCTGATGTGAGGACCCAAGACCATTGCCATCCCCTCCGCCCTGCTTCCTATCTCACGCAGGAGGAAACAGGCACAGGGAGGAGGCTTAGGAGGAGAGAGAGGTCAGGAGGGGATAGGAGTTCTGGAAAGGCAGAGAGTTCTGTAAGGGTGGAGGTGTGTGTGTGTGTGTGTGTGTGTGAGAGAGAGAGAGAGAGAGAGAGGGAGAGACAGAGACGGTGGCGGGCTGCTCAAGGAGGAGAAGAGAGCCCAAGGAAGGGGGAAGGGGTGAGGGGCTCGGTGAGGGCCAGGGGAAATCAAGGTGAGGGAGTGGGCTTAGAAGCCGAGTGAACTCAGGGTAAGGCGGGTGAAGCTGGGAGGGAATGAAGGGGGTTCAGTGAGCTGGATGGGAGCTCAAAGGAGAGAGAGGGGATTCAGGAGCCAGGATGAGGTTCCCAGAGGGGCTGGGGCTCAGGGAGGTGACGGCAGCGTCCCAGGCTCTGCCTCTGTCCACCTGGGCCATGGTCCCACACCTGTGACTCCTCCTTTCTCAAACCCAGCGGGCTGTTTGGGAGGTTTGGGAGCCAGGCACCAAGCCCCCGGGAAGAGGGGGGTTAAAGGTGAGCGGGCACGAGCAGGTCCCAGACGGGGATTGGCAGGCGCCTGGGCCCGTGGCCCAGGCCCATGGCTGTCCCACAGGCCGCCAGACGGGTGAGCGGCTGCCACCCACGTGCTAAGGAGAGAAGGAGGCACCGGATCAAGGGGCAAAGGACACCCTGAACGGGCGGGGGCCGGGCAGTGCCCGCGTCCACACCCGCTGCTAAAAGCCGGGCCCAGGGCGCAGTGCACAGAGCCCTCTGCCGCCGGCGCAGAGAAGACGCGGCTGCTCTCGGCGGCGGCCCCAGAGCATCCCGCGTGCGCCCCTCGGCTCTCCGGGGCTCTCGGACGCCGCCGCCGCTGCAGCCGGAGGAGACCCTGCGGCGTTGCTGGGGCCCAACTTACCCGCAGACCGCTCAGAATCCAGGTGAGGGGTGTGGAGATCAGGTGGGCGCAGGTGCCTAGCCCAAGGGGAGTCAGACCCTCCCCAAGGTTGGACCTCAGTCTCTGCACCTGTTCAATGGGGGAGGGACACCTGTCCGGCTCTGCTGGCCGGTGGGGTTAACACTCTTGTGTGCCGGCCCTGGCCCAGCTGCCAGGAGAAGGAGGCAAGCTCAGACCCCAGAGAGGGCTCAGGATCAAGAATCCAAGAATTCATCCCTCCTGCTCTTCCAGGAGCAGAGGGTGAAGTGCACACCTGCTCCCACCGCCTCCTGGGCTCCCACGAGCTGGGGAGGGATTGAACAGTGGTCTGGGGACTCTCCATAGAGGTGGCTGTGGGGCCAGGGAGGCAGGAGGGAGGCCCTTCTTCCCTGTTGCACCCTCTACCCGGGCCAGGTGTGGGTGCCAGGAGAAAAGCCGGTCCCAGGTGGGCCCCGGGAAGAGCAGCAAGGACTCAGAGCTCCCCCTGTCTGGGCAGGGAGAAGCCAGATGATACTGTGGGGCAGGGAAGCCGTGTGGATTCATGGCTACCACACTTCTAGCCAACAGGTAGGGGCTAGGGAAATGGCAAAGGGCACTCTCCCTGGTCCGGCCCGGGAAGGCCAGGGCTCTCTTCTGCCTCCCAGCCACTCTACCCCCACCTCAGCGTCTCCTGAGGTCACCCTGGTGAGCAAAGAAGCCAGGGGCAGGCCTGGGTTGGGTTCAGGAGCTTTGAGTTCTTGTCTGCGTCTGGCTGTGTGACCTTGGGCCCATTACTTCCTTTCTCTGGGCCTGGCTCTCCCTCTGTGACACGGGGAGACTTGTTCCTGGGCCACTGGAGTGGAGATAGGGACAGGATTAAGCGGGACACCAGGATGCTTTGGAGGACAGGAAGGCCCACTCCAAACAAGGTCCTGTGGTCCTTCGCAGGGAGGATGATGTCCCAGGGTCAGCGGAATCAGGTGTTGGGAGGGGCTGGGGAATCCGGCCCAGGCCTCCATCTTGTCCAGGTGTGTTTCCTTCTGTTCTCTGCATCTGGCCTGCCCATCTCCTGTCCAGACCTGCAGACCCAGTGGGGGGTGGGGGCGGGGGGGGGGGAGAATCCGGGCCTGGGGATCTCAGGCCTGGGAACAGGAGCTGAGGGCTCAGCCCGGCCCCAGGGCAGCTCAGCAACTCAGCCTCAGGGGAGGGGCAGCTCCTGGAGGAGGGGGGAGATTCCCATGGGAGGAGCTCTGCGCTGTGACAACCAGGATTTTCCATCTGTTGAGAGAGTGACCCTTCTGGCTGCACCACTGTCCCCAGTAAGGACACCATCTACCCCAGGCCAGGGCTCTGTTTGGAATCGCGCTCAGGGCTCAGGGTGGGCTCAGGACTCCACCTGGGTCCAGGTGAGGAGGCCAGGGTCAGGGACCCACCTGGGTTCCTGGAATGTTGTGAGTGGCACTAGTGGAGATGATATTGGTAAACTGAGGCAGAGGGTGCGATGAGCTTTGAAGAACTTCAGAGTGGAACAGAAGGGGGAAGGGCTGGGCTCCTGAGGCTCCCGTGGACCACACCTGCCCCAGAGCCCGCTTCTTCCCTTCGTGCAGAAGCCTTACCTGGGGCCTCCCTCTGGGGCTGCCCTTGACTCTGCTGCTGGCTCTGTGGGGGGCAAAGGCAGGTGGAGACTGGGCTGAGAGAGGCTTTCATCAGCACAATTCTCACTTTCTGTTCAGGGCTGACAAAGGGGTTTGGGCTCAGACGTGAGGCAGGGGAAGACAGAAAGAAGGGCTGCCTCAGGCCCAGGGTAGCTCACAAGAGGGGAGGAGGGACTGAAATTTGCTGAGCATTTGCTATGTGCCACGCACCGTGCAGGGATTTTCTGTCACTGTTTCCTTCTTCCTGATAACCTGAGAGGGAAAGGCTATGGTCTCCACTTTACAGATGAGGAAACAGAGAAGTCAAGGCATCGGCTCAAGGTCACACTGCCTGGAAATGACCGGGCTGGGCTTCAAAACAAGACACCCTGATTCCAAAACCCTGATTTCTGCTCCCACTGCTGCTTCCGACTCGTCCCCTGTCACCTTGTGGGCCTCACTCTGCGCGTCCGTCACTTGGGGCTAAGTGGGCTTGCCGGCACTGACAGCAGCAGCTGTAGGCAAGCATGTGCTTTGCATCCAGGGAGCAGCACACATGTGGAGCGTGCTCATGGATGCTCCCGGGTGTCCCCATGGTCTGCACCCGCCTCCCCGTCACCCACCTCCCCGCCGGATTTTCCTGCCCTTGAGCTGCCCAAGGCAGCTCACATTTGCCTTTTCTCTTTGAGGTAGGCTAAGCTGACCTTGTGTAGGGGTCCCCAACAGGGCAGGAGGAAAACAAACATTCCCAGGGCAGGGCCTGGCACTGACAAATCGGCAACACATCCCTCCAGCTGGCCCTGAGGTGTGGGGGCAGGCTGGCTGGCGTGTGAGTCGGGCTGTGACAGTCAGCTCCATCCTGTCCAGAATCCCCAGGCGTCCCTAATGCTGGGTAGCTCTGGGGAGCATACCAGGTCCTGTCCCACACAGCCCCATCAGCCACGTGACTCTGGATGTGAGGTATGCTTTCTTAGGACCCCTTTCTGTGTCAGTCCAGGGACCTGACGCCCTCATGGGGCCGGTGTAACTGCCCGAGCTCCCTAGCGTTGGGAGGCCCAGGGACTCTGGGCAGCGCAGAGCTGACTGTCCCTTCCCGAGGCTGGTTTGAGAAGCCATTTTCCATTCCCAAGTGCCTTGGTGGAGGCTGTCCCCACCATGGTCTATCCCACAACACCTGGTTCTTTCTCTAACACCATACTCAGAGGTGCTGGCTAGGAAGGAAGGAAAAAAAGGAAGAACGGGGTGGGAGAGGAAGAGAGGGAAGGAAAAAGGAAATCCGCACTCACATGCCTACCCCTGGCTCTTGCATATTTCAATTGATTCTGCCAACAACCTTGTAAGGTGAATTTAACGTAGATTTCCCACACCCATTTTAAATGTTTGTTTATTTATTTATTTATTTTTGTTTTTGAGATAGAGAGACAGAGAGCATGAGTGGAGGAGGGGCAGAGAGAGAGGGAGAGAGAATCCCAAGCAGGCTCCGTGCTGTCAGGGCAGAGCCTGATGTGGGGCTCGAACCCAGAAGTCGTGAGATCATGACCTGAGCCGAAACCAAGAGTCAGACACTCAACCGACTGAGCCACCCAGGTGACCCATCCCCACACCCATTTTTAATTTTTTTTTAAAAAGTTAAGTTTATTTATTTTGAGAGAGAACACAAGTGGAAGAGGGACAGAAAGAAGGAGAGACAGAATCCCTAGCAGGCTCTGAGACATCAGCACACAGCCCGATGTGGGGCTCAAACTCACGAACCTGTGAGGTAGTTACCTGAGCCGAGATCAAGAGACGCTTAATCCACTGAGCCCCCCAGGAATCCCCTCCACACACACCTATTTTAAAGCTGAGAAGCCAGAGCACAAAGCCCATGATACCACTCTTTCCTTGTATAGGACGACACTCTGAGAGGAGCCCAAGGTCACACATGGGGGCAGATTTGAGCATCTCAGTACACACCCTGCCCCCATGCCTCTGTGCCAGGGAGCCCCGGATGGCAGGAGTATCACCTGGATGCTCAGGGGTCTGTGGGACCAGGGGGGGCTCCTAGCCTTAACCATAATGCCCCACCATCCAAGGCACTCCCCATTCTACTCTCCTAGGGCTGACTTTGAACAACCAGGCACAGACCCACCCTGGCACACTGAGGTGGCCAGAAATGCCAGCCAGGTACAAAGAACAAGACTGTGCCGTAAGGCGCACCAGTGTTCCAGCCCTCTGTCTTCTCATCTGTAGAATGGGTAGACTAACATAGTGTTACCCGTTCTACTTCTGGAATTCCAGAAGTACAGTGCAGAGGGGTTGGAGCTGGGAGGCAGGAGACCTGGCTCGGTCACTAATGTGACATGCGCCAGGTGGCCTGACGCAAGCCACTGCTCCAAGGGAGCCCCTCCAAGAAACGTGAGCCTGTGGCCCTTGCTGATTGCCACCTCTAATTCCATTTCTGATGCGCCCAACTTCCAAGTGGCAGATGTGAGTCCTGAGCGTTTATGTTTGGTCCTTTTCCTGTGCTTTTGGCACACAGGTCCTAAAACCCTTGGAATGTCCAGAGCAATGAGTGTCTTTTATATGCTAATGAATGCCTGGCGGTGGGTGGCCCCTAATAGTTGCAGGATGAAAGTTAGTCACCAGGGGGGCGCCTGGGTGGCTTAGTCGGTTGAGCGTCCGACTTTCGCTTAGGTCATGATCTCCCAGTTCGTGGGTTCGAGCCCCGCGTCGGGCTCTGTGCTGACTGCCAGGCTGCCCGGAGCCTGTTTCAGTCTGTGACTCCCTCTCTCTCTGACCCTCCCCTGCTCACGCTGTCTCTCTCTCTCTCCTAGAAATAAATAAAACATTAAAAAAAAAATTTAAAAGTTGGTCACCAGGGAGATCAAGGTGGGATTAGGGAGTTAGAACTTTCAGCCCCACCTCCCATCTCTCAGGACGGGAATAGGGCCAGAGATTGAGTTTACTCACCAATAACCGGTAACGTAATCACGCCTGCCTAATGAATTTCCATTAAAAGCTCCTAAACGAAAGGGTTCAGACAGCTTGTGGGTTGGTGAACACATCGAGGTGCCGGGAGGGCATGGAAGCCCCGTGCGCCCCCGCCCTCCATACCTTGCCCCATGCCGGTCTTCCCATTTGTATCCTTTATGAAAAACTGGTAAATGTAAGCAAAATGCCTTCCTGAGTTCTGTGAGCCTTCCTAGCAAATTGGAAAAACCCGAACAAGGCGTGTGAGATTCCCCTGATTTATAGCCGGTCGGTCAGAAGTACAAATGATAACCCAGACTTGTGGTTGGTGTCTGAAATGGAGACAGTCTTAATGCGACTGAGCCCTTAACTTGTGGGGTTGGATGCTAACTCCCGCGAGATGGTGTCAGAATGGAACTGAACTGTAGGACCCTCAGCCGGTGTCAGGGAATTGGAGAAGCGGTGTTGGAAAAGACAGCGTGCATTGGGTGTCAAGCGTTGTGAGTAAAAATTGTCCACTGGTAAATGGTGGCCAGTGACATTTTTGCAGACTGACAGACTCTTGGCAGGTTTGCTCTTGGCGAAACATCATCTCCTAGCTGACCACCCTCCCCTCTCCCCCCCATCCCTGCACGTGCATGGCTGCGACATTGCACTACCGTATGGCACATTCCCCACCCTGGCTGTTCACAACCGACCTAGAGGCTACACTCTTCTTCCGGTGTGACAGGAAAGGCAGCTGAAAGCCCAGAGAGGGTGAACGGTTTGCCTGAGATGACTCACAGGTATCTGATGAGCCAACCTACTGGGCTTTGTGCCCTAAAGAGAAAATGTCCCCCAGGGCATCCTTGGGCTCCGCAGAATGAGAAGGAGCGTTCAGACAAAGTGGGGCAGAAGGCTGAACCTTTTCCTTCGCCAGTGTCCGGTCAGCCAAACAGGGCCCCTCTCCTTTGCTTGGACATCTTTGATCTGGGGACTTTGGGGTTCTCAAGAAGAAAGAAGCCATCATCTACTGCACTATCTCCTCTCGTTTTCTTTACTTTATTGGAGGATTTTTTTTTTTCTGGTTTCCAAAGTAACCCACAGGTCTTATACAACTTTAGCATTTATGGACACTTACAGGTGAATGTCTGTTTCCCACCTCCCATAAAGAGCACCACCGCCATAGATTATTGGCCGTGTGTCCAGACTTTCCTTCTCTTTCCATATATGAATGTTCACCATCTTTAAATTTTCCTCGAATGAGATTACACTTCACACATTGTTTTGCAACTTTCTTCTAATGTCAGCATTGCACCTTAGCTACTTTTTACTATTTCTACACTTCTTGGGATAATGATAGCTTGTCTTCACCAGCTGAGCCCTTTGAAGGTATTGATTCACTTAATCCTCATAAAACTGTGAGAGGTGGATACTCTGTTAACCCGCACTTTACAGACAAAGTTGTTAACAGCTACATAGGTTTCCACTGTAGGGATCTGTCAAAATTTATTCATTCTCTTGTTTCTCAGAATTGTAAACAGTGCTGTGAAAACATCCTTGTACATCTTTGTACTTTAGGGATACGTTTTTATTTATTTATTTTTTTAATGTTTATTTCTGAGAGAGAGAGAGAGAGAGCACCAGCTGGGGAGGGCTAGAGAGAGGGGGACAGAGGCTCCAAAGCGGGCTCTGTGCTGACAGCAGACAGCCTGATGTGGGACTCAAACTTAAGAACCACGAGATCATGACCTGAGCCAAAGTTGGACACTTAACTGACTGAGCCACCCAGGAGCCCCAATTTTTATTTTGACTTTTAAAGTTTTATTTTTATTTTTTTAAAGGTTTTATTTTTAAGTAATCACTCCACCTAATGTGGAACCTGAATTCACAACCCCAAGATCAAGAGTCACATGCTCCACCAACTTAGCCAGCCAGGTGCCCCGGAGAAACATTTTTATGGGATAGATTCCTGCAATTGAACTTGATGAGTCAAAGAGTAGAAATGTTTTTAGTGTAACAGATTTCGCCAAATGGTCATCCAAAAATATAATCCCATGTTACCTGTTTACAAGGTAAGCAGAGTAGGGAAGGATGTGTTGCCTTGCCCACATCATTTCTGCCTCTTCCTGGCCTGGGATGGGGTTTGTTTTTTTTTTAATGTTTATTTACTTTTGAGAGAGAGAGACAGAGTGTGAGCAGGGAAGGAACAGAGAGAAAGAGACACAGAATCTGAAGCAGGCTCCAGGCTCAAAGCTGTCAGCACAGAGCCTGATGCAGGGCTCGAGATCATGACCTGAGCTGAAGTCAGAAACTTAACCGACTGAGCCACCCAGGCGCCCCTGGGATGGGGTTTTAAGGCTGCCCAGAAGGCAGCCAAAGTGTTGGAGAAGGGGAAGTTTCCAGACAGATAACTCCACCAGTGATGCCACTGTGTTCTTCCTGCCCAGCCACCCCTGCACACCACCCACCACACCCCAGCCCCACCGTGGGCCCTATGGAAACGGCTCCCCTCTCCTCTCTACTATTTCAACCGTACTAGTCAAAATGTACAGGGTGAGCAATTAGCCTTAGATTACTTGCTCTGTGACCTCAAGCAAGTAAGTTAACTTCTCTGAACCTGTTCCCACATAGGTGGCAAGTAACCATAAGGCCTGTTCATCTAGTCTCCTCAAGGGACAAGAGAAGTATCTAAAAGTTCTGTGGTTCCTGCCAAGGGCCAGGCAGAGACTGGTGGTGGTTTTGTTGGCTTAACTTTGGGCAGGCTTTGGAATGACAGGTGGATGCACCAAGACGCTGGCCATGGGAAGCTGGATAATGGCAGGAAAGGGGGCACAGAAGTAGAGGAGGGAAGAAGATGGAGAGGGATTGAAGAGGGCTGGCCCTGAAACTAGCCTCAATGCACATTCCCCCGGATCCCCGGGGCCTGGGCTGATTTTTCTAGGACCATCTGGGGAAGCCGAGGCTGACCTTCAGAGCCAGTCTCCTCCTCTCCCTGTCCATCCTCAGTCTGGGACAGGCTCTGGATCCTAGCTCCCACCCTGTCTGCCGGTCTTTCTCCAGTTGCTTCTGTTTTCCTCTCCTGGGCCCTCCACACCCTATGCCCCAGCACAAGGCAGCCCAGCCTGGGGCAGGAACCCATCAGAAGCTGCTGGACAGGGTTCATGTCTCTGCCACTACCCGCCCCCCAAACAGTACCCTGGGCTTAACTAAGGGCCTGATGCCAGCAGACAGTTAATATGTGTGCTGGATGGGCAGCAGAGGGGGTTATTTGGGTGAGGAAAGGGATGAAGAGATAGAAGTTTAGGTAGATGGATAGATGGAAGGAAGATGGACAAATGGACCGACTGAGTGGGAGGAGATGAATGGATGAATAGATGGATGCAAGAAGAGATGAATAATGGGTTGACAGGTGATGAATGGATAGATAGGTGGGCAGTTTGGGATGGATGGATGGATGGATGGGTGGGTGGGTGGATGGAGGGAGGGATGGATGGAGGGAGGGATGGATGGATGGAGGGATGGATAGAGGGATGCATGGATGGATGGAGGGAGAGAGGGAAGGATGGATGGAGGGAGGGATAGATGGATGGAGGGATGCATGGATGGATATGTAAATGACCAGATGCACAGATAGATACAGATGAATAGATGCATAGAAGGAGCTGTGTGCTCACTCCATCTCTATTCTCTTCTTCCTCCCCTGACTCTCCTCCTTTCTCACAATCTCAGACCACAAAGATCAGGGCTTCTCAGTGGGACCAGGGGCAGTCGACATAGGATTTATTTTTATTTGGTATTTTCATAATTTTAAAGTGTATGAACAATACACTTATAGTATCTCTAAATATAAATATAGAAGCAGAAAGTCTAGAAATGTGAGATGTGCTTCTCTCAAAGGGAAGTGATTTTTTTCATTCCTTTTAGGCTGAGACCTACATTTTTTTGGTAGAACAATTGGGTACTTCTGATGTGAAAACTAGTCTGGTCCAACTTCCTAATTTTAATGTATTCACATTTATTGATTTTTCCTTTATGATTTGGTCGCCCATTTCACAGATGCAGAAACTGAGACCCCGACAGGGGAAATGTCTTCCCATCTTGCTGCCAGTTAGAGACACAGCTAAGACCCCTCTTTCTCATTCTTGTCTACCCCTGCATCCCCTATTTCTTCAACTCACTCAATGATCCCCCCAAATCCTCTTCTGGCCTGATATGCCACGTCCCTCTTCCCCCCACCTAGATGCCCAATTCACTTCCAGCTAAGGCAGGCTTCAGGTAAGAGCATCCAAGGTGACTCAGGGGGTGGAGTGGCTGATTGTGTGTGTGTGTGTGTGTGTGTCCTGTGTGTGCATGCATGTGTGTGTGTGTGTGCGCACACATGCAAACTTGGTTTCTCTTCAAAAACTTTTTTTTTAATGTTTATTTTTGAGAGAAAGCGTGAGCGAGGAGGGAGGGGGCAGACAGAGAGGGGGACAGAGGATCTGAAGCAGGGTCTGTGCTGACAGCAGCAATGCGGGATTTGAACTGATGATCCATGAGATCGTGACCTGAGCCGAAGTCGGACACTCTACTAACTGAGCCACTCAGGTGGTTTTCTTTTCAAAAACTTTTAAATCAGGGTGCCTGGGTGGCTCAGTCAGTTAAGTGTCTGACTTGGGCTCAGGTCACGATCTCATGGTCTGTGAGTTTGAGCCCCAAGTCAAGCTTTGTGCTGACAGCTCAGAGCCTGGAGCCTGCTTCAAATTCTGTGTCTCCCTCTCTCTCTACCCACCCCCCTCAAAATAAACGTTAAAAAAAAAACACCTTTAAATCTAACATACCTATAAAAAGTACACACACATCAAAAGTATCCAGCTTGATGAATATTTCCAGCAAACTCACCCGTGTAACCTGAACCCAGATACTGAGACAAAATGTTAGCAGCACCCCAAGAAGCCCCTTCTTGATGCCTTCTTTTACGTCAAAGCTAAACACTACCCTGACTCCTAAACCACAGATTAGCTTGTTTTGGAGCCTTATATAAATGAAGTCTTACAGCACATACCCTCCTGAGCTTCTTTTGTTCACCATGTTGTCAGTGAGATGCACCCATATGGTTGCATTTGGTTGTACGGTGTCCATTCCCATTGCTGTATTAATAATCTGTAGAGGAAGCAGTTGTCTGTCTGGCTCAGTCAATACAGCAGGCAACTCCTGGGGCACCTGGGTGTCTCAGTCGGTTAAGCGTCCGACTTCAGCTCAGGTCATGATCTCACGGTTCGTGGGTTCGAGCCCCGCATCGGGCTCTGGGCTGACAGCTAGCTCAGAGCCTGGAGCCTGGCTACAGATTCTGTGACCCCCTCTCTCTCTGAACCTCCCCTACTCACGCTGTCTCTCTCTTTCTCTCAAAAATAAATAAAACATTTAAAAAAAAATTTTTTAAATAGAGCAGGCGACTCTTGATCTCAGAGTTCGTAGCCCTACATTGGGCATGGAGCCTACAAATGTATATGTAATATATATATGTATTACATTTAATGTGTACATACTATATATGTATTATTATAATATATAATATAATATATAATATACATATTATATTATACATGTGTGTATATTATATTATATATATATTATATACATTTCTCTTCCATAGCAGTGGGTGTACTGCCATGCATGTACCATTTACCTGTGATAGCCATTTGGGTTGTTTCCAGTATTGAGTTGATAGGAGCACTGCTGAGTGAATAGTTGTGTACGTGTACTTTGTTGCACATATACACCCATCTGTGGAATTGCTGGGTTATCAGGGAGGTGGATGTTCAGCCCTAGTAGGTGCTGACAAATAGTTTTCCGAAGTGATTGTGCCAAGTTACCCTGGCAGCGGCAGGGATGGAATTCTCCTGGCACCACGTCCCCCCAAACGATGGCTCCTCCTTCTAATTTGAGAACGTACATTCTTGGGGGCAGGCTGGCATCGGACTGCCTGCGTTTGAATCTCAGCTCTCTTTGTACCTTGTGACCTTTGGCGAACCCTGTTTCTTTGTCTACAAGATGAGTTGAAAATCATGGAGCTGTTATGAACATTCCATGGGTGGGTTAGGTTAGGTGCAGCATTAGCCATGTATCGGTAATTCTCACAACAGTACTCTGAATCACCTCCCGGAGCCTCAGTTTCCCCTTCTGTAAAATGTAACACATCCAGACACGTGCACAGTGGTGAGGACTACCAGGAAATGGAATGATATATAAAAGTGCCTAATTTTACTGAGATATAATACACTTACTATAAAATTCATCCTTTTCCAGTGTCATTTAGCATATTCACAAAGTTGTGCAACTATCCCCACTGTCTCATTCTAGAACATTTTCATCATCCGCAAAGTGAAACCCAATACCCATCAGCAGCCATTCTAATTGCCCACACCCAACTATTCCCAGCCCCTGGCAGCTACTAATCTACTTTCCATCTCTATGGATATAACAAGTGCCACATCTTTGCATTTCTGTTTTTTTTTAAGTTTATTTATTTATTTTGAGAGTGACAGAGACAGCGCAAGCAGGGGAGGGGCGGGGAGAGAAGGAGAGAGAATCCCAAGCAGGCTCCACACTGCCAGCGCAAAGCCAGACACGAGGCTCAAACTCACGAAACTGTGAGATCATGACCTGAGCCGAAACCAAGAGTCAGATGCTCAACCGACGGAGCCACCCTGGTGCCCCTCTGTAATTTTTTAATTTTCACAAAAGTGAAATACTAGCACTGGGATAGGACCATAATACACACTTCGTAAATGGTGTGTGTGTGTGTGTGTGTGTGTGTGTGTGTGTGTGTGTGTGTGTAGACGGATGGATAGGTAGAACACACGTAGTAGACCGAGTTTAAACTCAATTCATTCAACAAAAACCCATTTGGACATTCGCACTTGGAGGAAAATGGTCTGTGGAGAGGAGAAAGATGGGATTCTCGCTTTCAGGCACTTCGCCATCTAGTGGGATAGGGAGGAATGTGCACCCCTCGCTGTGACTGCAGAGCGGAACGCAGTTAAAAGTTTTATTGGAACAAGAGCCGTGGATGGGAACTCCGGGAAGATGTTGGAGGGGGAGGTGGCACTTCTAGTTTGGGTGAGCTTTCCCGACCAGGAGGGAAGCGAGGGATCCTGAGAACGAAGGCTGGGACACAGGGCGGGTGTGGTGTCAAGCAGGATGGCTGGGCCAGCTAGGGCCGCACACCCCAACCCGGACCTGGTCCTGCGCCTCCGTGGGCTGTAAACCATACTTGGCCGCAGAGAGAGGGTGTAAACACAGGGCAGTGGGTAACAGGGGCCAGATCGGAAAGAGAGCAAAGGGGTGAGCCAGGCCAGCTTGCACAAGCCTGCACTGTCATCCGGGCAAGGGCACCCTGAACCTCTGTGCCCACGCCCTGGCCTGCCAGGGCCCCGATGGGGGGTCGTATCCCAGCTGCCCGTAGCTAGAATCATATTTAAGAGGAGATAAGTGGCATCCTCATGAGCGAAGGAGCTTGGACTTCAGAGTCAGACCTGGCTCTGCCCTTTCTCACGGCGGGACCTTGAGCAAGTGCCTCACTCCCTGAGCCTGTTTCTTCAGCTGTAAAATGGAGGTAATATTACCTACTTCAGTATGGTTAGGGGTGATGATGAGGGGGGCAGACAAGACAGATGAAGCATGCATGCCAGGCCCCAGCGAGCTTGTAGCATTTAAATTTTTTCTTTTCTTTTTGAAAAAAAAAAAATAGAAATGGATTTTTTTTTTCTAATCGAAGATGTCCTCATGAAGAAGTCAAGATTTATGAACTTCCTTGCATTTATTGTACAAATACTGTTGTTCTGTTTTGAATTACACAGAGAGGGGTTGCCTTTTCAGTACTTAGCCCTCCAGAGGTATTATCAGGCCCTGAGGAGGGCAAGAACGGGGTGCAGAGAGCCAGGTGATGGCTGGGGAAAGAGAGGGTAGTGGGGTGAGACAGATAATTCACCCTACTGAGACTCAACTCATGAGAAAACCTTTTGAACCACAGGGGACAATTCTGAGATTTTCTCCTGGGGACAGGCGGCCCGCGGGAGCGGGGTGGGGAGAGGAGTGCTCCTGATGGGACAGACTTAGAACCTAGGGTGTTACAGGACCCTAAGCAATCACTGAATTCAACTTCCTGAGTTGACAAAGACAGAGAGAGAGAGAGACTGAGACAGAGCGCCAGGAAGACAGAGATTTGCCCTGGGGCATTCGTGCAATTGGTGGCAGAGGGAGGATCAATTCAGATCTCTGCCTAAGGCAGGGTCCCCGGAGCTAGGAGGCGCCAAGGGAAAAGACGCCCTGCTTTCTACCCCTGCTCCCCAAGGTGGCCACGGCGTCCTCTTAGTGCCATGCCCTTCTCCAGGCGTTCCCAAGCCCCTGCATGCCCAGTGTGGGGGTTCAGACACCCAAGGAACAGTCAGGGGCAGAGCCAGACAGGCATATAAGTAGCACATAAGTAGTGACCCTGTCGGGCTCCGTGTACAGGATCCCAAAAGCACCGCTTAGGAGTGGCTCTCTCTCCAGAGGAGGCAGACCGAGGTGGGCATCTGAGGCCCCAGAGTTTGGCCTTCAGGTGAGCAGAGAGAATGCACCCCCTGCAGAGAGAGGCACCTGGGGCTCCAGGGAGGGAAAGCCGACTGGCAGGGACGGAGGGTACCTGGCCAAGGGACATCAGGTGGGTGGGTGGAGAGGTGGGACTGTGAGCAGCCTCGGGCGATCATTTCAGTGCCTCAGGTGACCACAGGGGCCCTCAAGGCACTGCCATGTGATTGCAGGAGCTGCGTGACCCTACCAGGGGAGGGAAGAAAACACTCTGGGAGAACCTTCTCCAAGCTTCCAGCCCCCTCTTTCTCTCCTGTGACCACACAGAGGCCACGCCTTCCACAAAACCAAGGGAGGTTAATTAGCATTGGCCTCTAGCCCTCCCCTCCCCCACCAGAGATAGCCCTGGATGGGAAGTCTGGAATTCTAGACTAGGTTCCATTCCGGGCCCTGTGTAGATACTCGGGTGTGTTTCCACTCTTGTAGACTCTGGTGACGTGCTCTGAGGCGGGGCAAGAATCCCACCTCTGAGGATTGTTAAAGGTGCCAGCCGGGTGACGGTGTGAGTGCTCTAGACCAAACAGCCGAGTTCGTGTTCTCAGGGTGAGAAGAGAGACCCCAGAAACAGGAACATGAGCTGGACCCCAGGGCAGCAAGAGGGAGGACCCAGTGCACTTGCCCTGGGGATGTCAGGGGAAGGTGACCAAGACTCCACCTGGCCAGTCGTCACCCATCACCACTCATGGATTCACACTCATGTAACCCTCCAGGGCCTCTGCGCGGATGTAGTGATGATCATAATGGCAACTGGGGGTGCTGAGACTTTCTTGGGGGCCAGGCCACACAACACTTCTGAGAGGTGTGTGTGTCCAGCTGTGTGCAGGACCGAGAGAGGGTGAATGTGAGCCTGAAGACCAGGGACGGCGGGGAGGAAGGGGTGTAGTTAGCTGAGGGGCTTCACAGGAGGGCGCTCCTGGAAGCAAGGAATCCCAGGGACTGACTGAGGCTCTCAGGCTCAGGAGTGAATATTAAGTCAAACCTTTTTTTTTTTTTTGAGAGCGCGTGAGCGCACAAGCACAAATAGGGTAGAGGGAGAGAGAATTCCAAGCAGACTCTGCACTTGTTAGTGCAGAGACGGACGTGGGGCTCGAACTCGCCCGAACCACGAGATCATGACCCAAGCCAAGATAGGAGCTGAGCGGAGATCAAGAACAGGTTGTTCAACCGACTTAGCCAACCAGGCGCCCCAGTACTCAACTCTTCTTGAGGCCCCTTTTGGGCAAGATAGGGGCACCATGTAAGGAAAGGCGGGAGCGGAGTTAGGGACCTCTTCCTCTTGCAAACTCCAGACCCGCAGTAGCTTCGCCCGCGCTCCAGCTTAGCATATTGATTATGCTAATTTAAGCCCAGTCCCTCCTCTCCCGCGCGCTGAGGCCTCAAGGCCCCGCCCCCTCGAACGACCTATGGCTATGGATGGGGCGGGGTTATGTTAATGAGGCCAATCGGGCCACACTGGCCGAGCCAGCAGCTCCATCGCGCCCGGGCGAGGCGGCGGCGACGAAAGCCATGGCTGGGGCGTTGGCGGGTCTGGCGGCGGGCTTGCACTGCCCGCGGGTCGTCCCCAGCCAAGACTCGGACTCAGACACAGACTCGGAGGACCCGAGTAACCGGCGCAGCGCGGGCGGGCTGCTCCGCTCGCAGGTCATCCACAGCGGTCACTTCATGGTGTCGTCGCCGCACAGCGACTCGCTGACCCGGCGGCGCGACCAGGAGGGGCCCACGGGGCCCGCCGACTTCGGGCCGCGCAGCATCGACCCCACACTCACCCGCCTCTTCGAGTGCATGAGCCTGGCCTACAGGTGAGGGAGGCTCCGGGGCCCGGCCGCCTCGGCCCTCTGTGGCGGCGCCACGCGCTGGGGCCCCGGACACCCCACCCGGCCCCAAACTTTGGTCCCTGACTGCTCTCGGAGAGTCCGACCACATCCTGGACACCTTTCTCCCCCAATCCCGAGCGTCCTCTGCCCCTGGCCCTGCCTCCAGATTCCCATGGCTCACCACTTTCACTCCCCCCTCAGGGCGCGGACCTCCTGACCTCCACCTCGACCCACCAAAGGCCCCTCTCCCCGTCCTGACTCCTCTGCCCCCAGAGAAATGCCGGGCATCCCCTCGCGCTCCCAGAACCCTAAGCTATCCCCACCCTCCACTCTGGGGGCTACTCCACCCGACCACCTCGGCCCTCTGCTCCCTCCCCAGTACCTCCGGCTCAGACCTATTTCATCCCTGCACCCTGGCGATACTCCTCACGCCCGTGATTGTCCCGATTTATAGCCAACGTCTTTTGAAACCCAGTCTCTCGTCCTCCCTGCACCTCCCAATTGCTGGGACACCTGTTCTTGACTTGCTAGTCGAGGGTGGAGGGAGAAGGGTGCCCGCGCGGGCCCAGGGAGGTGGGGGCACAGCTGGCTGAGTTTCCCAGCGGGCACCCAGCAGGGGGTGCTGTACGCCGCGCGCCGCTGGTGCCCGGGAGGCCTGGGTTCGCCTACCCCGGTCGCAGAGCGAGGCCGAGCGCCTAGCGCTGCCTGGGACCCCTGTTACACGTGTCGGGGCGGGGGGAGCTCGCGGACCGCGCCCGGCCCGGGCTCCACGCCTGCGTCCCAGGAGAGGGCGCGAACCCGGGTTCTGGCCCGTTGCCCTGGAGCAAAGTTCCCAGGAGCAGAGGGGCCAGGATAAATTATCAACCGAAAACCGTAGAGCTGAAAGGGGGATCGGCCAGCCTTGATCTTTTCTCTGTGCAAATATTCCTCTTCCTCGGCGGCGCCTCCTCCCCTTCTGAGAACCGCGGAATACAGAACGGCCCTTGAGTCTCTCTGATCCCGAGCCGGAGCGGGGGGGGGACTGCGGGGGTGTTGCCCACCCCCAACTGCGGCAGCCCAGCCGCGACCCCATTGGCTGCAGGAGATGTAACCTTGGCCCACATGCTCTGGCCCCGGGCCCAGGTCATGTTGCAACCTGATCGTCCAGGGCGCCCGACCGATGTGGAAAGTTCAAATTCCCGTCCCTTTCTTCCCTTCCCCCGCCTCCTAGGACATCACGGGACCGGCTGGGACAGGGCATCTAAGGTCCTGGTACACCGGATGTGGGCACCCCCCCCCCCCCGGCCATTTCTCACCTGCTCCCAACTTCAGCTTCCTGCTTTATACTACATCCCAGACCATGGGTGACCAAAAGTGGAGGGGGGGGGGGAAGCTCAGGGCGAGCACACTCCAAGGACTGCCCCCGCTAAGAGACCGGACTAAGAATCTGATGGGACCCAGGGCAGCTGGGGAGGAATGGGCTGTTCTTTTTCTCTAAACACCTAGAATATTTCATCTCTGTGGGGGCCCAAGAGCCAGGGATGGAGGTGACTCAGTACTAGAGGAGGCTTTGGCTTCCCCTATTTGGTAGAGAAAAAAAAAATCTGAGGCTCAGACTGGGACAGTGTTTTAGCCTTTGAATATCCCCAATTATAGCAGTACCCTGGAGAGGAAAGGACTGGAGAAGGCAGGATGACCTGAGAGAGTGACTGGATGGGAAGGGACAGCAAGGCAAGGGGTCCCAAGGTATTTGACCCAGAGGACAGCCTGTGGGTGCCTGGCCAGCTTTCATCCTCAGCAGGGCATTGTGGGCAGAGGGAGGACTTCTCTTCTAGGAGGTGCATATTCCACGGTTCTGTGGGTGGAAGCCCCAGGGAGACAGGGTCTGGAAGTTCCAAGAAAGCACTTGTTTGTGGCTAGCTGTGGAAAGAATGGCCCCGGGGATGTAGACCCAAGGCAGGACCTTGGAGTTCCTATAAGGGAGATTGGACTGGGGTGGGGGGGGGGACCGAACTAAGAGCTCTAGCTTTTCTCCCACCCATCCCTGAGATTCCCAGATTTTCTATTGGTCAGAAGAAGCCTTTGAGCCCTGGTCACAGGCTTTTTCCTCTGGGCTGGGCCCCTCTCCTCCCTTCCCAGCCAACAAGCCCAGCACAGACCAAATCCTCTCCTCCTGGGTTTGGATGTTGTCACTGTCTCATCTCCCCAAGCCCTGCCTGGCCACAAACCCCAGAGCCTCAGCAGGGACAGGGAGGAGGGGCAGGCAGGCTGGGCACGGGATACTGGGTGATCAGAGTGGGTGGGGAGGTTGCTGGGATACAGGCAGGAGCAACAAACTCAGGAGTCCCCCCAGGTGGCAAAGAAGAAGCTGACCCAGGAGGTATCAGTGCACCCCACCCATGTCTCCCTACGAGACAGATGGTGTTTATCTAACTTAGGAGGGAGAGGGCCAGCCAGCAGCCATGGGCTATGTACTCTATTTGGGTAATGAGGCCTGTGGTACCCTGGGGTGGCAGCTCTTCCTACTCCATACCCCAAAACAAACACAGGAGCTTGGACACCAGAGAGGAGAGAAGACCCGGTGACCCATGCACTTAAGGAGCTATAGGAGTCACATTGCCACCCACCCACCCATTACCCCCACGATGAGGGAGAAGCCTTGGGAGAAGGCAGGCCGGTGTTTGAAAAACAAATAAGCCCCGGGGCCTCAGACTTCCATGTGAGCAAGGGTCCTCGAAAGTGGGCCAGAGGGGACTCATATACAGCCCTGGCTTGTGGACCATGAGGAGGGAGGGAGGAGGTTGGGGGTCTAGACCCTGAGCATCTTGACATCCTCGGTCAGCTCCTTAGGGCTGGCAGACTTGGCCTGCGCCTAGTACATCTTGACCTTGACAGTCATTGCGAGAGTTTATTTTACTGACTGCTAGGATTAGGGGCAGGATTAGGGCCTGGGTCAGGGTGGTGCCTCCCCACTACCCACCACTCCACCATCCCAGGTGCCTTCCTTTGGGGCCTGATGGCTGTTGTTTTGCACACGCCCCTGAGAAGGGGCACACTCCATCCAGCATACCCCATTGCCATCCTGGGATTCTGGAGCAGGCAGACGCCAGAAGGGCAGTGAAAAGGCAGCGGCTGGCTGCTTGGAAGCCACCGGTGGCGAAGAGATTCTCTCCCCACCCAGGCACACCTTACCCATCCCCCGGGGGAGGCTGAAGGGGGCCAGTGAGACTGGTGGAGAAAAGGTCACAGGGCCTGAACGAGTCTCCACCATGTGATGTTAAGCATGCCCTTTTCCCTCCCTGGCACTCAGTTGCCCTCCATAAGAAATGGGTCTGAAGGGGCGCCTGGGTGGCTCAGTCGGTTAAGCGTCTGACTTCGGCTCAGGTCATGATCTCACAGTTCTTGTGTTTAAGTCCCACGTTGGGCTCTGTGCTGACAGCTAGCTCAGAGCCTGGAGCCTGTTTCAGATTCTGTGTCTCCCTCTCTCTCTGACCCTCCCCTGTTCATGCTGTCTCTCTCTCTCTCTCAGAAATAAATAAAAAACATTAAAAAAAAGAAAGAAAGAAATGGGTCTGAACACCCTCCCTAGCCAGCCTGAGAAACAGATGCCTGTGAGGCCGCTGGCATGATTGTCCTGAGGAAAGTGACAAATAGGTTTCGGCCCTGGTTTTAGTTCTGGTGATGGGTTAATGAGCAGCTCAGCCAGAAGCAGGGACCTGGGAGGGGTTTTTAAAGGTCTGACTCTCAGGGTAGAGATTTCAGGCAGGTTAGAGTGAAGGGCAGGAATGGCGGGGTTGGAGGGGTGCCCTCAGCTTGCCGGGCATGGATGAGTAGCCAGTGCGGGGGAAGAGGGGGATCCAGCCCTGTGGGAGGCCCCTCTGAGCTGCCCCTTGTCCACCCCCTTGACCCAGCCCTCTCCCCCTGACAGTGGCAAGCTGGTGTCTCCCAAGTGGAAGAATTTCAAAGGCCTCAAGCTGCTTTGCCGGGACAAGATCCGCCTCAACAACGCCATCTGGAGGGCCTGGTATATCCAGTGTGAGTGGGCACCTGGGGCCTCGCCAGCAATGGGGGGCTGATGTGGGAGGTGCCCAGGAAACCCTCTTGGGGCCAGAACCAGCATCTGACCCCCATAGGGTCTCAGGGAATGTGTCCCAAAGGGTGCTCTCCCCTGGGGTGCTAGGCACAGCCGGGGTCACACCTTGGAAGTCCTAAGGTGGGCAGAGATTTGGAGGACAGTTCAAGACCCTTTCTGCATTCTGTCAGCATCGTCAGTGCCCCAGATGCCAGGGTGGAAAGAGGTGTGAGATGCTGGCTAGGCCAGTGGCATCACGTCGCGAATGGGGAAGCTAAGGGTCCTGCCTGGGTCTTCACCAGCCTTTCACTAAAGTCCTTACTGAACCCCCATCAGGTGCCCCCATGGAACTGGGGACAGGGGGCCTAGAGAGGCCATGTGGTAGAGTGGCAGGGGCTTCGGACTTGGGCATTACCCAGAGCTGCATTCTTCCCCAGTCTCTGCCCTTGCCAGCTGTGTGATTGCAGGCCGTGTGACTAACCTCTCTGAATCTGTTTCCTTATCTATAAAATGAGGCCAATAGTCCTACTCTTCTTGGTTGGCATGGGGATAACAAGTATGAATGGACCTGGCACAAAACTGGGGCCCAATAAATGATGGTTGAATCTGGGATGCCCTTGAGGAGGTCACGGTCATTCATCTGGGCATATGAGACCCTCCCGCCCTCCGTGGCCCAGCAGCAGAGGCTGAGCGGCCTCAGGGTTGGGACCTTGTCCAGCTCAATCAAGTCCTGCTTCATCAAAGGCTTCCCTGAGCTGGGAGCACACAGGCCAGGAGGGACCATACTCAGTATTCTCTGTCCCGGCTCCACTGGATTCCATCCAAGCAGAAAGAGGGAGGGTTTTCTGGTTTCTATTTATCTATGTGTCCAGTGCTCCATAAATCATCTTACTTGAGGCTTCCTAGCAACCCTGGCAGATAGATATTATCACTCCCATTTTATGGATGAGCAAGTAAGGCCCAGAAGGCCAATAACATGTTCAGGGTCGTGGAGCATAAAAGAAGCAGAGCTGTGACTGGCTGGAAGTCCAGGGCTCTCCTACTCTGAGCCCAGTGCTCCTTCCGTTGCTCCCAGCTGGTTGGCTTCCAGGCCTCACCTGACAACACACAGAATGGGCCCTACCCAGACCAGGAAGCTGATAGGCCAGAGGGAGTCACTCCCCACCCCTACACACACCTCTGCACTCTCCACCCTTCCCCATGAAGGCAGATGGGATGCAAACCCTTCTCTCTGCAGAAGACATTTCTGATGCCACCCAGGGTCCTCCCCCAGACAGGCAGACCCTGGTCTCTACCTATTGCACGAGTTGCTGGAAGCACGCCACGTTCTGCGTCAGACAGAGGTGGGTTTGAGTCAAGTTCTAGGATGCCCCAGCCGTGTGACCTTGGCAGAGTCCCTAGCCTCCCTAGCTGAAGATCACGCATCTGCAGAGTGGGAATAACAGTAGGTTCCACTCTGACAGTTTGCTGTGAGTCTTCAGGGAGATCGTTCACACGCACAAGGGCTCCCAGAAGGTGATATTATTGTGATAATAGTAACGGCACCCCACAGGCATGTAACAAATGTCAACACGCCCCTTCTTCCTGAGCACTGAGGGTTTGAAGGTGGACTTCAGGAAAGGCAGAGGGGTGGGGACAGCTGGAGGGCTGCCTGGCTCATCCCCTCCAACCTGCCACCCCTCTGCATGCTCCTGGCCTCCGAGATCCCCTCCTTTGTCACACCCCATTCCACTGATTCCCTGTCCCAGTATCTGTCCCAGCTTACGTGCAAGGGGCTAGGTGGCCGCCTGAATGGATGAACTTCTCGGTGTTAAATAAAGCCTGTCCCAGATCCAGGAGCCACAAGGTCACTGCCCTTCTGTCTGGAGCACAGGGTCCCTGACGTAGGGGAGGGAAAGCCCAGCCAGGCCTTCTCAGACCTGAGCTCTGGGGGCCCTGGGAAAACTTATCCTTTTCTGGTGCCTATTTCCTCATTGGGAAGCCAGGGCAGCTACTCTTAGAGACCCTCCTTGCTTGAGCCCCAGGGAGTCCCTAGATCCGAGGGCCCATCCCTTTGTCTTCTAAGCCACGCTCACTTGGTACCAGGACAAACTCTCTCGCCCATTCCCATGGGGATCATTTGGGAGAATGTCCTTTGGGACAGAACTTTGTAAATGATGCTGAAGGTCCCAATAAATGTCATGTTCGGGTGGTCCCCCTCATCTGTCTATTTTCCAAGAGGAAGTTTGCTGAGGGCTGAGGTGGAAAAAGTCACTGCTCGGGGATCCCAAGGTTTGGAAGTCCTACTGCATGCCAAGCTCTGCCCCAGATTCAGAGATTTGAGTCTAAAGGGCAATGGTTTCTGCTTTTACTCCCAGCAGGGAGGCCAGCATGCAGAGAAATGGCCAAGGCCAAGTAGAGAGTGAGGCAGATAAGACCACGGAGTTTCAGAGCAGGGAAGCTTCCTGGAAGAGGGGCGGCCCTGGGCTGTCCAGATGGGTGGGCAGGTATGGGTGAGGCAGAGGAGGGAAAGGAAGGGTGGTGTAGAATAACACCGGTGGGTGGGCTTTGGTGGAGGAAAGCCATCTGCCTTCAAGGTGGGGCCTATGAAAGAGGTGAAAAGCCAGGCAAAGCAGATAGCCCAGTCATGGAGGGCTTGGAAGCCAAGCTAAGGGGTGTAGACTTTATCCCAGAGGTAGAGGGAGCCATGGAGGGTTTCTGCGCTTCTGGGCCATAAAAGGAAGATGGGCAGGAGAGGGTGAGGCTGGAGTCAGGGAGGCCAGAGTGAGAAATGACATCAGGCCGGGGGTGGCAGTGAATATGGAGGGGAGGGGACAGTGGAAGAAATGCCACACATCCTCAGGAGTGAGTTAGGAATGCTGAGGTCAGTGAGGAGTTTCTGTGAGTGGGAGGAAGATTTCAAGTTTGGGGACATCCTTTTTTTTTTTTTTTTTTTTTTTAATTTGGGACATTCTGATGGAGACTTTGCGGGCAGCTGGAAAATAAGCCTGGAAAGGGGCAGGATTGGGGGTGGGGGGGCCTGACAGTGAAATCAGTCAGGGAAGCAGGAGAACCAAAGGAAGGTTCCCTTGTGGAGGGAGGGAGGGCATGCTCTACTGCTGAGGCCCAGAGGGATGGGCCTGGGTTGGGGGGGGGGGGGCAGGCAGGGGCCTTGGCAGGGCAGTGGGGCCAGGTACAGAAGTTACACAAAGTGAAGAGGAGACCAAGATGCCTGGGGTGCAGGTAGTGGTGACAAATCTTCCAGAATTGGGAGCAAAGCAAAGGGGTGAAAGGGAAGATTAGCTTGCTGGGGTAGCAAAGGAAGGGAAAGTTTGGGAGGAAAAGGGGAGCTTGGAAAGTGTTTATGGGCCCAAAAGAAGGAGCCTGGGGAGAGGCCAGGATTGGAGATAGGGAAGGGAGTGGAGGAGGGGGAAAAAGGGCTCAGCGAGGTGGCCTGAAGGGACAAGAGGTGGTTATCTGGCATCAGCTTGGGCAGTGCCTAGGAGCCTTAGGCAGGGGACCAAGGGCTCCAGACACTGGCCTGCTGGTCTCAGGGTCTGATGTGGGAGCAGCTCACTTCCTATGATCCCACAACCCCATTCAGCAACCATGGCCCGCACGCCTGCTGGGCTGCCCAGGGAGGCAGAGGAGGTGTGGGAGGTTCCTTTCACGGGGTCCCATAGTAGAGGGAGCTCTGGGAGGGCTAGAGCAGGCAGGAAGGCTTCCTGGAGGAGATGGCACTTCATCTAAGCACGGGAAGCAGGATTTCCTAGTATGGCACTTGAGTCCCGGTCCCCTTGGAGTGGGAGGTGAAGGAGCTGGGTACCCTCCTGACCTGGCCCCCTTCTCCCAGATGTGGAGCGGAGGAAGAGCCCCGTGTGTGGCTTCGTGACCCCCCTGCAGGGGCCTGAGGCTGATGAGCACCGGAAACCAGAGGTAGCTCAGTGGCGGGGGACCTCCGGCCTGCCTACCTCCCTACCAAGCCCGGCCCCTTCCAGCGCCGGGCAGGAGGGGCTGGCCCCGACAGGGATTGGTGCGGGGTGGGGGTCCGGCTGCCTGTCTCACTGAGCCCCCTCCCCGGCCCTCTCCAGGCCGTGGTCCTAGAGGGCAATTACTGGAAGCGGCGCATCGAGGTGGTGATGCGCGAGTACCACAAGTGGCGCATCTACTACAAGAAGCGGGTCAGTGGGGGGCCCCGGGGGGGTTGCCGACCGCTGCCTCTCTTGGAAGAGCCCGGGCGAGGCTCCCCCCCCCACCACCATTAAGACCCATGCTGACAGCGCCACCGTGTGGCCGAGGGTCTCCTCGCAGCCTCCTTACCTCCCAGCGCGGAAGCGCTCCTGAGGGGAAACGGGGATCCCTTTTGCCTGGGGGAGCTTGTGAGGAGGGGAAGCCAAGACGGGAAGAGACGGAAGAGGGACAAGGGATCCACTGTCCGCCTCTCTGTGTTCCTGCAGCTCCGTAAGTCCAGCAGGGAAGGAGATATCCTGACCCCAAAGCAGGTGGGTGCTCCCTGGACCCAGAGACTTGACAGCTTCTCTCAAGGTGATGAGGGCGGGACCCGCTGAGGGCGGTGGGCGTGGCCGCTGTCCTCGGGTTGACTGAGCCCTTCTCCCCAGCCCAGCCCGGGAAGTCTTTGAACGCAGTGGTGGGAAGCCCCCAACCTTCTGGTTAACCGAGCAAGTGGTGGGAGGCATGGGGGAACAGAAGTCCCTAAGAACTGCGATTCCAGGCAGGAAAAAGCACAGGGGACAGAAAGAGGACCCTTATCTGTCCGGCAGGCCATCCGGCTCTAGCTCGTGGGGGCAATTGTCAGAGGCCAATGGGGTGACCATAAGGCTTCCAGGCGGCAAACTGGGTCCTCCAGAGAGAGGTGAGGAGGGCCATGTCCTGCCCACCTCACCCCCAGGCAGGGGGCCATGCGGAAGGGCCAGGGGCAGCGGGAGACCCCGGTGTCCCTCCAGTGGCTGCTGAAGGTTTTGTCTCCCTAGGCGGAAGGGGGTTGGCAGCCACCGGAGCGATGGTGCGAGCAGCTCTTCTCCAGCGTGGTGCCCGTGCTGCTCGGGGGCCCGGAGGAGGAGCCTGGCGGGAGGCAGCTTCTGGACCTCGACTGCTTTTTGTCCGACATCTCCGACACGCTCTTCACCATGACGCAGCCCAGCTCCACACCCATGCAGCTGCCCCCTGAGGATGGTAAGGGCCTGCGCCTGCGAAGGGAGGCCTGTGAAAATCCCGGCAGCCAAGAGAGGATGGCCAGGAGTGGGTAGCCCCCCATCCGCGCCGCCTGCTCATCCTGACGTCACCTCTGCCCCCTCCAGCCTATGTGGGCAATGCTGACATGATCCAGCCGGACCTGACACCCCTGCAGCCCAGCCTGGATGACTTCATGGAGATCTCAGGTGAAGCAGCGCCCTGTCCTGGAGGTTGGGGGGGGGGGGGAAGAGGGGGCAGGCAGCTGGGTCAGTGCAAGGAAAGTCCCAGCATGACCAGCAGACCTCAAGCCCCTCTGGGAGGATGGATGACCTGAGAGATTTCTGAGAGATGCCTTCCTGGTCTCCCTTTGGCCGGACTTGGGATGCAAATGACGCGGCCTCAGGTGAGAGCAGGACCCAACTGGATATCTGGGCAGTGGCCAAGGCCCAGGGGCATTGAAACTTCAAGCTCTGGGCTCTGTGGGCTCCCAGGAAGCAGTGCATGCCGGGACTCTCAGGAGAGAAAGGGACTTTCATTTGTTTGGGTCTGTTTATTATTTATATAATTCCCTTTAAAAACAATTTATTGGGGTACCTGGGTGGCTCAGTTGGTTGAGTGTCCAGCTGCGTCTCAGGTCATGATCTCACGGTTCCTGAGTTCCAGCCCCGCATCAGGCTCTGTGCTGTCAGTGCAGAGCCTGCTTTGAATCTTCTCTCCTCTTCTCTCTGCCCCTCCCCTGCACACACACACTCTCTTACTAAATAAATAAATAAAACAAAAACAAAACAAAATTTAAAAACTATCTATTAAAGAACATACCAAACACACACACCAGTAGAAAGACAGTGATTTCAATGAACCCTCATGTAACCATCACCAACGTCAATATTTATCAGCCCTTGATCACTCTGGTTTCATCTAGAACTCATCCATTTTTTCCTCCTATGTTATTTTTTAGGAAAATCCCAGGAAGGGCATCTGGGTGGCTTAGTCAGTTAATCATTGACTCTTGGTTTTGGCTCAGGTAATGATCTTGTGGTCTGTGGGTTCGAGCCCCGCATCAGGCTCTGTACTGACAGTTCAGAGCCTGCTTGGGATTCTCTCTCTCTCTGCTTCTACCCTGCTTGTGCTCTGTTTCTCTCTCAAAATAAATAAGCTTAAAAAAAAAAAAGAAGAAAATCCCAGGAATTGTATCTTGTAAAGCACTTAAAAATTTTTTTTTAATATTTATTTATTTTTGAGAGGGAGACAAATGAGTACACAGGGAAGGGGCAGAGAGAGAGGGAGACAGAGGACCTGAAGCGGGCTCTGCACTGTCAGTGAGCCCAGATGTGGGGCTTGAACCCACGAACAATGAGACCATGACCTGAGCAGAAGTCAGAAGCTTAACTGAGTGAGCCACTCAGGTGCCCCAAGCACTTTTTAAGTAACATGTTTCTGTGCCTTCCTCTCCTGACCTCAGAGCCACCAGGCCACTCGTTTTTGTGTCCTCCCAAAGATACCCATGTCTGTATAAGCAGCTGTGGACAAATGTCTCTTTTTGTTTTCACAACACACTCTTCTTGACATCGTTTCTTTTACTTAGCTATAGATCGTGGAGATTGTCCCGATAATCAAACATTTAGGAGACTGTGGAGCCATGCTAGGGGTCAGGTCGCCATAGAGACTTGGCTTGCCTTAGCCAAGGCTCCAGGGAGAGAAAGGGGGTTTCTGGGATAAAGGTTTAGTTGCAATGACCCCTCCACTCCTTCCCCACAGGGTCCTGGGCCTGTCAGTCAAGAGGTGGGGCGGGAACTAGGGAATGAGGAACCACCCCCACCCCTGCCTCAGCCCTGGAGAGGGTGGGGGCTGTGGGGGCAGAAGTGTTGATGGCAGTGCCCTGAGAGCAGACCAGCCTGGGAGGGCAGCGGTCCTGTCTGGGCACACGCACCCATGCCACAGGTAGGAAACTGCCTCGACCCTGGGCTCCGGGACCAACACTGGAGCTGAGAAGCCACTTTTCTTAATCCAGTGTGGCTGCTTGGGTGGGGGTGAGGATGGGCAACCTATGATAGGGGGTGTGGGTCATGCAGGGGGGTGGTTAGCGTGGCCCTCTCTAGCGCTCCATGCGTAGGGAGGGCCGGGACCGCCAGGGCCACCAGGGCTCGTGCTTTGATCGTCCCAAGAGCTCCTGGCTTGAGAGGAAACCCAGAGAAGAGGCCAGAACTCCATGGAGGGAGGGGGCTTGGTGAGGAGTGCTCAAGGAAGGGGAGGGGGCTTGGAGCAGGAGAGGGTCTCAGGGAGGGGGTAGAAGCTTGGGATGGGGGAGACTAAGGCTCCATGGGTGACTGGCTAGGGCTAGGAAAGGGGGAGGGGCAACTGAGGGTGCACCATGGCTGGGAGTTGGTGGTGGCTCCGTGGTGAGCTGGGCTCCTTGCTCCACGAGCCCTTCTGAGCACCGAGGAGGAGGCAGCAGCCTTGACCAGGAAGCAGGTGCAGTGTGGGGCTGGCTCTAGAGCCTAGGCCTCAAGGGGCCTAGTGGTAAGGCCCACGGTCTGCAAGGGCTGGGGCATGGAGGATCGGTGACCACTTGCCCTCTGCCACTCAGTCCCTTGGTTCAAGGCAGACAGTAGGACGAGAAGATCCTTTCTGATCAGGGGGCCGAGGAAAGACACACGTGAGCTCTTACGTGCGTGCACACAAACACACACACACCCAAGCACACAGCAGACGCACACGTGCCGAGCACCTCTCGTCAAGGCCGGCACACAGGCTCAGATAGTGCTGCAGACACAGGACACGCACACGCAAGGAGACAGAGAGATGCTACATGAGACCACACACTGACACAGGCGGGGCCGGGCTTCCAGCAACACCGTGGGCACTGGGCTCACGCAAGACGCACAGACAAGTTTCGGGGCTTCTGGGGGACTTAGTCGGTTAAGCATCTGACTCTTGATCACTGCTCAGGTCATGATCTCATGGTTTCACCCTGCGTCTGGCCTCTCTCTGCCCCTCCCCCACTCACACTATCTCTGTCTCTCTCAAAATAAATCTAAAAACTTAAAAAAAAAAAGATGCACATACAAGTTCAACCCCCATCAGGCTCCAGATTTGGCATTGTCTTATCTGTCCCACTCCTGGGTCTCCTTCCCTTGGGAGAGAGGCCTGACCAGCTCCCCTGCCTGGGGCCCCGGGGCCCATCCAAGGCCAGCAGAGCTGGGTGGGACCAGACCAGGAGGTCTGGAGAGCTGGTGCAGGCCAAAGGCTGGTCAGGGTCAGAGAAAGGTGCCCGGAAGGGAGCGGGTGGGCGGGCGGCGCCCAGGCCCGGGATGTGGTCAGGCCACAGGCAGCTGCTTCCCAAAACCAGAATAGCCTGGGCCTTACACAACCCGCACCTCAGACAATCTGGCTGACCCTTCCCCGCCAGCTCTTCCAGGCTTTCCAGCGCCTCCCCTCACTCCTGCCCCCACTCTGAGCCCACCCTCTGACCCCTTAGCCCTTCCACCCCACTCCTGGGCTCTACTTTTGAGGCCCCACTTGACCTTCCCACACACCAACTTGTCCCAGACCCACTGACCTCCTGACCCCTCTCACCTCTATCTCACCCCTTGAACTCCTATCACCCTGGGGCTCTTCCCTATCCCAGACCTCTGCGCCTTGCACCCCACCCCTGTCCCTCCCAGGCGCTCTCTATTACCCCGCCCCTCTCTGTGGCCCAGCAGAGCTGGTGACTGGAGCAGAAGACGGGAGTGCCCAGGCTTGGGACAGGGAAGGGGGCCTCGTGAGCCAGTGCGGGGCTCGGCGGGAGGCCTGTTTCCCGGGGTCCTGCTCTCCAACCCCCAAGGCCTCTGCCATCCTCCATGCAGGCCCATCCTACCCGAACCTCTGTTGCCGCTTCCCCTGAGCGAGACAGAAACTCTCCCAATTTCACAATCTCCTGTGGAAGCCCCCCCTCCCCCGCCTCCCCCCACCTCACTGCCAGAGAGGCCAGCCTGGCTCGGGGACACAGCCCGAGGCCCACTCTCCTCCCGCCGCCTCCAGTCACGCGTGGCCTTATCCCTAACTGCCACCGCCCTGTATGTCTGATTTACAGATTTCTTCCCCAGCTACCGCCCCCCGCAGACGCCCACAGCCTCCCACTTCCCGGAACCCCCCAGCTTTGGGACCATGGCTGACCCTTTCTTTGGCAGTTCCATCCTGGGCTCAGAGGTGCCCCCTGCCTCGTCAGGCATGACCCACCTCTCAGGGCATAACCGCCTGCAGGTGAGCTCCTACCCCAGGCCTTTGGCCGTGCCTCGCTCACCTGCCCATGTCCCTGAGATATTCAGGGCTCTTCCTGTGTGCCCTTTCCTGTGCTTGGTCGACTGAGAGGGACTGGAGTCAGGGAGGGAGACCCCATCTCTGCCCTCTGAGTGGGCGCCACTGAGCCGGGGAGGAAAAACCATTGTGAAGCAGAGCTGGACCAGGTGGTTCTGGGAGGGAGGCTGAGGGCAGGGGAGCATAGAGCAGGGTACCAGGAAGGACTGGTTGCTTGAGGAAGGCTTCCTGGAGGAGGGGAGGTTCTGGGCTTAGTGAATGTGTTGGGTTTGGGCAGAAGAGGCCAGTGGAGGGCAAGCTGGATGGGGAGAGAGCATGCGGAGACAGAAAGCTCAGTGTGAGTGTTTAGGAAACAGTGAACCTGCCATTTTGGAGCAGGAACTCACAGGCTCATTCCTGAGGTTGCCTCTCTGCTGCCAGGTCAGACGCCTTCTCCCTCTGTCATCAGACTGTTCCAGCACTATTGTAGTTCATTGTTGACAGGTCTCTCTCCTCAACCAGACAGTGAGCTCCTTACTGGAAGAGCCAGGCCTTGCTCACCGCTGCATCTTCCATACCTAGCACGGTGGAGGCAGCATTGGGTCAATGGTTGCCCAATGATGGGGCTGCTAAGTGAATGAGTGAGTGTAGAGATGGATGGGTGTGTCAGTGAATGCATATGCGGGTTGTAGATGGGGGTGGAGGCTTACGTGGGAGGCGATGGTTGGTTGGATGGATGGACGGGCTGGTGGATGGGTTTGTAGATAAATAGGGTGGTGGGTAGATAAGTGGCTGGTCAAAGAACAGACGGTGGATAGGTGGCTGCTTATGGATGGGTTGGTAGATGAATGGGTTGGATGGATTGGTGAATGGGTTTATACTTCATGGGTTGGTGGAGAGATAGGGAGATGAGTTAGCTCACAGGTGAGAGGACAAATGGAATATGGAGGATGAATGGATTGGTGGTTGGATGGAATCATTAGTCAATGAATGAAAAGATGGGCAGGAAGATTGATGCTCTTTCTCATGCCTAATTTGTGCCTAAGTGTGTTCCACTCCCTCCCCTCATTAGGTTACAATTTCCCTTGGTGTGTGTGGGTGGGGGGACAGCAGGATCATTTCTCCTCTCTCTCCCAGTGCCCAGTCCAGAGCTTAGCCAGAGCAAGAGGCTGCCTGGGTGGCTGCAAAGGCCAGCTTTCTCCCCTGCTCTCTGTCTGTCCCCCAACCAGGCTCGGAGCAGCTGCCCTGGTCCCCTGGACTCCAGTGCCTTCCTGAACTCTGATTTCCTCCTTCCTGAAGACCCTAAGCCCAAAATCCCACCCCCGCCAGCACCCCCACCCCTCCTCCAATACCCTGCCCTTCCCAAGGGGCCTGGCCTAGAGCCCTGTCTCCCACCCTCCTTCCCTCCCATGGCTCCTCCCCCAGCTTTGCTACAGGAAGAGCCTCTCTTCTCTCCCAGATTCCCCTTCTCTACTGTCCCTCCTGCCCCAGGAGTGTCCCCACTGCCTGCTCCCACTGCCTTCCCAGCTACCCCACAGCCGGATCCAGGCCCTGCCCCTACTCCCTTCCCCATAGACCTTCTACCCTCAGGGTATCTGGAGCCCCAATTTGGGCCTCACTTCACAGTGCCCCAAGGCCTGCGGCCCAGAGGCAAGCCCCCCACCCCATCCCCTAGAGGGCAGAAGCCCAGCCCCCCAACCTTGGCTCCTGCCACCGCCAATCCCAATCCCGCTGCCACTGCCCCAGCCGGGGGCAGCAACCCCTGCCTCACACAGCTGCTCACAGCAGGTGAGATGGGAAGAGCACTGCCCACAGAGGGGAAGTGGGGAGCCTGTGGGAGCAGAGGATGAAGTGTTAAGGGGTGGGCTCAGCTGTCGGGAAGGTGGCAAGGAATTAGGGACATAGGCCCCAAACCTGAAAGGGGGGTGGGCTATTTGGAGGGGAGGGATGGGGTCTTGGGAGATGATGGGGCTGGGGCTGGCCCCAGTGTCCCTCACAGTTCTGCTTGTGCACAGCCAAGCCTGAGCAAGCCCTGGAACCACCCCTTGTGTCGGGCACCCTCCTCCGGCCCTCGGGGTCCCCGGTAAGATGGCGGGCACTGGGAGGTGAGGGTGGGCCCAGGGCTTCACCCAACTCTCTGCCCTTCTCCACTCCAGCAGGAGATGGCCCCTGAATTCCCCTGCACCTTCCTACCCCCAACCCCGGCCCCCACACCGCCCCGGCCACCTCCAGGCCCAACCACACTGGCCCCTCCCAGGCCCCTGATTGTCCCCAAAGCGGAGCGGCTCTCGCCCCCAGCACACAGCGGTAAAGAGGGCTTGCAGGGATTGGGGGACTCTAGGGGATGGAGAAAGGGGAAGGAAGAAGGGGGGACTGCATCTGAGGCCAGGATGAGAGGGACAGGGCAATGGGACCCTCTCCCCTGTGTCGGTCTGTCTGTGGGTCTGTCTTTCCCGGCCACAGGTGGTGAGCGGCGGCTGTCTGGGGAGCTCAACTCCATGCCAGGCCCGGGGACCCTGAGTGTCTGCGTCTCTCCCCCTCAACCCATCCTAAGCCGGGGCCGTCAGGACAACAAGGTGGCACCATTCCCTCACCCCAAGATCTGTTTGCTACCCCCAGGCCCTTCCATGCTCCTTCCTAGGCTCACCTCTCTGTCTGACCCCGCCCCCAAGACTGAGAACCGGCGCATCACACACATCTCTGCAGAGCAGAAGAGGCGCTTCAATATCAAGCTGGGGTTTGACACCCTGCATGGGCTGGTGAGCACACTCAGCGCCCAGCCCAGCCTCAAGGTGAGAGCCCCCAGCCCGGGCCGGCACCCCCAGAGCCATAGGGCTCCTTGCCCAAGACCAAACCTCAGGGCCCCCCAGACATCCAGTTTCCTCCTCAGTGGACCCCAGAGTGGGGCCACCTCCAGCACCTGAGCCCACATTAGGTGTGCCTGCAGGTGAGCAAAGCGACCACCCTGCAGAAGACGGCCGAGTACATCGCCATGCTGCAGCAGGAGCGGGCGGCCATGCAGGAGGAGGCCCAGCAGCTGCGGGACCAGATTGAGGAGCTCAACGCTGCCATTAAGTAGGCGGGGGGTGCGCACACGCACGCATGCTCACAGGGAAGGGGGCAGGATTACCAAGCCTTGACCTGCACCCCCCCCCCAACCAGCCTGTGCCAGCAGCAGCTGCCTGCTACCGGGGTGCCCATCACGCACCAGCGTTTCGACCAGATGCGAGACATGTTCGACGACTATGTCCGCACCCGGACACTGCACAACTGGAAGTTCTGGGTGGTATCCTCACTTGGCCCGCGGTGGGGTGAGCGCGGCCGCGGGACCAAGCTGTGCCCGAATGCAGGCTCAGCTCCACAGGCCAGGCAGGGTCCCAGAGCTGCTCCCAGGGGAAGGGGCTCCGGTTCCGCTCCCTCCTTCCAGGCCCTTGGCATCTTGGTCGGCAGGAGTGCCCAGTAGATTAGCTGGGAGCGGAGGGCAACCGAGGGAGGAGCCTCTGGGTGAGGGGAACACAGCCTTGCCCACAGGGTGTCCCACGGGCAGTTTGGGAAGAGCCTGAAGTCTGAGTGGCGTGAGTGGGGTCGGTCCTAAAGAGTCTCTCACTCCCTAACCTGGTCAAGTTCTTGGCTGAGCCCGGGGCAGGAGGCCCAGGGAGGAGTGATAGTCCAGCCCAGAAGAAGCGCGTAGAGTTGCTGGAGAGGATGGGAGGGTGGCTATAGCGGGAGGCCTCGAGGTTCAAGGTGCCACAGTGGCCAGGCCCTTGCCCTTGTCTGGGCCAGAGGTCAGGGCTACACATGAGCTGGGTGAGGGTACTGGCTGGACAACGGGCCCGATCCTTGACCTGGGCCCAGTTCAGCGTCCTCATTCGGCCTCTGTTCGAGTCCTTCAATGGGATGGTGTCCACGGCAAGCTTGCAGAGCCTCCGCCAGACCTCACTGGCTTGGCTGGACCAGTACTGCTCCCTGCCTGCTCTCCGGCCGAGTACGTGAGCCACCTACCTGCCCACTGGAATGTCCAGGCCTCGGGGCAGAGGGTTCCACTCTGCTCAGACTGTAGGTCCAGCCTGCCCTGGATGGTCCCCTGGCCACCAGGAAACCTGCAGACAGAGGTCCTCGGAGGGGCTGACAGTCTTGCCAGCTAGTATCTCCTCCCTATTCCTTTGTCCTCAGCATCCAAGGGTAGGGCCCTGACCCCAGAAGGTATCTCTCCCTCTCTCTCACTCACTCACTCTCTTTCCCCAGCTGTCTTGAACTCCCTCCGCCAGCTGAGCACATCTACCAGTATCCTGACAGATCCAGGCTGTATACCTGAGCAAGCCACACGGGCGGTGACAGAGGGCAGCCTTGGCAAACCTCTATAGGGCTGGCCAGACACTGCGATTTACTCAGCTGCCCAGGGGCTGCTTTCCTTGGGCCTGGGCTCCAAGGACAACTTCTGGGCACTCCCTTCCTGCCCCCAGCCCTGGCTGTCCCCTTTCCTGAGGGTCTAGCGGTGCCCAAATCTCTTCCACCTCCTGGAAGCCAGGAAGAATGGCATTCCATTCCCTGCCCCACCAGAGACTAACACTGTGACCTGAAGGACTCATACTCTTCTTTGGACCTTCACTTTCCAGTCTGCAAAATGGGGATGGAGAAGCTTCAACCAGAAGATGATCCCAAGGCCTTAGCAACTGTGATACTTGGGGCCTAAGCTGGCAACTCAAGGAGTCTGTAGGAGGAAGGAGGAAAATCCTGTTTCCCCACCACCCCTATCTGTCCCTCCTCCCCTCCCCCCACAGGGCACGGGCCTCTGTTTCTGAGCAGAGAGGCAGAAAAAGAGAGTCCCACTCTCTGCTCCTCCGCTGGTGGCCACTGGGGGGGGGGTGCTACAGGGTGGCATTGCTGGGTGAGGCCAGGAAGGTCTGATCCCAGGAGAGGAGCAGGGCAGGGGGTGGCCAAACCAGGGCAGGCATCATGTGTGCGTGTGGATGCGTGTGTGTGGATTTTGTAAAGAATTCTTGACCAATAAAAACAAAAACTGTTGGAGACTGTCAGCGTGTCTCACTCTGGGATGGAGAGAGAGAGCCAGTTGGCAATGGGAGGTGGCCTAGAAAGGACCTTAGCTTTTCCTCTGAGCTGGAAGCCACAGGAGAGTTTGGAGTAGAGGTGGAACAAGATCAGATATAAGGTCTTCACAGGATCCCTCTGGGTGCGGAGTCAGGCCACCGTGGCGCAAGGGCAGAAGCATGGAGGCCCATTTTAGGCTGTTGCCGTCATCCAGGTCGGAGATGACAAACAACTCGCCCTGGAAATCCTCTCTCCATGGCCAGGAAAAGGTTCAGAAAGGCTTACCACCTTCCAGGTTGGAAGAGGGCAGAGCCAAACCCATGAGTGGAAGTCACAGGGTCTTCTGTTGGAATCATCCAGAAGGAGAATGTGTTGCCTCTGGGGGGGAAGTGACCTCCCCATTTATGCTAGATGTGCAAGCAGAGAGCAGACACACACTTGGTTGGGATGCCTTAGAAGGAACTGATACTTCAGGGGTGCCTGGGTGGCTCAGTCGGTTAAGCATCTGACTTCAGCTCAGGTCATGATCTCATGGTTTGTGGGTTCAATCCCTGTGTTGGGCTCTGTGCTGATAGCTCAGAGCCTGAAGCCTGCTTTGGATTCTGTGTCTCCTTCTCTCTCTAACCCTCCCCTGCTCACCCTGTCTCTCTCTCTCTCTCAGAAATAAATAAAACGTTAAATTTTTTTTAAAAGAAGAAACTGATACTTCAGATGGGGAGTTGGGGTGAATGGTCCCCATATTTCATTGATTCTTTTATTGAGCCATTTAACAGATCCTTTCTGAGGGCCCGCTGTGGACCAGGTGATGGTCCTGGTGCTGGGGATTCTGGTCACTACTGAATCCCTCTCCTCATGGAGCTGATTCAAGGTCAGGGAGCCTGAATCTTCTCACACCTCAACTTCTGCAGCTGCTTACAGGATATAAACAGCAGACAGTCTTCCGTGTCTTTCCCTCATTTGTGTGGAATCATAGAGATGACAGTACTAACTGCATATTCCTCTAGCATTTGCTGCGTGCCAAGCACTATTTTAAGCACTTAATATATATTAACTCACTTATTACATATTAACACATACCTCTATAGGCCAGCTGTGAGGATGTCAGAATAAATATATATAAAGCACTTAGAGCAGTGCTTGGCATATAACAGTACGTAAGAGTTATCATAATAGTTACTATTAGCATCCCCATTTTACAGATGAAAAATTGAGGCACAGAGAGGTTAACTAGCCCGTTGTATGGTTAGTGAGATGCTCACTCAGACTGTCTGACCCTATTCTCTGCTTTCAGACTCTCCTCCTTTTTAAAAAATGTTTTTAACATTTATTCATTTTTGAGAGACAGAGAGAGACAGAGTGTGAGTTGGGAGGGGCAGAGAGAGAGGGAGACACAGAATCTGAAGCAGGCTCTAGGCTCTGAGCTGTTAGCCCAGAGCCCGACACTGGCCTCAAACCCATGCACTGTGAGATCATGGCCGGAGCAGAAGTCAGACACTTAACTGACTGAGCCACCTAGGTGCCCCTAATTATTTTTTAATGTTTGTTTTTGAGAGAGAGGAGGACAGAGGATCCAAAGCAAGCTCCATGCTGACAGCAAAGAGCCCGATGCAGGGATCAAACCCACAAACCATGAGACCATGACATGAGCTGAAGTCCGACACTCACCTGTGTCCCCCCAAGAGTCGTCTATCTACACTTGCTCTTCCTTTCTCCTCCCCTCCCACTCACCCAGTCTTTGGTCTCCTGGACCTTGTTTCTACCGCAGCCTCACCCCTGCACTGACTCACTCTCACTGAGGTCACATGTCTGACTCCCTTGTTGCCAAATCCAACAACCATTTTGCAGTGCTCTTCCTCCCTTGATACCACTCCCCCCCGCCCCCCACCGCCCCTGGGTCCCTGGACCTCATTCTTGAACTGCTTTTTCCCTGTGAATCCAAAATTCTCTGTAGGCTCTCCCTCCTGCCTGACAGTGACTTCCCAGTGCCTGCTATGGGAGGAGCCTCTTCTTCCCGGCCAGTCCCTTCCTGGCCCACTTCTCACTTGGTGGCAAGCGCCAGGTAATACCATTCCCTTTGGCCTCTCTGCTGAGGACTCACTATTCTGCATCTGCCCCGCTCTGCCCCTGGAGCTACGCAAGCACATATCCGACTGCCACCCTGCCCCCTCCCTCTGAATGTTTCCCAGCTCCCTTTTACCTTCAAGGAACCAGAACAGAACTCATCATTTCTGAGACTGTAGCCCACAGTCTTCCATGTCAAACCTGCTCCTTTTTGTGCTCCCCATCCCCAGGAAGGGTGCCACGACCCAGGCACTTGTGCAGGCTGAAAACAGTCGTTACCAAGGGCTGGTGAGTTGACCTTGTACACATCCATCCCCGCAGCTGCCACCCTGGTCCAACAGACCATCTCGTCCTACACATAGTCTTGTATTGGCCTGCGAGGTCCCTGGCAGCTGGTTCTCAAACTTAAGTGTGTATTTGAATAGCTTGGAAGGGCTTTAAAAAAAATCTTCACCGGCCAGGTCCAGTCCAGACCAATTAAATCAGAAGCCCTCAGGGTGGAAGGTTAGACACCAGCATTTTTTAAGGTGATTCCAATATGCAGCCAAGGTTAAGAACCACTGTAATTGAGGCTTCGAGCTGCAAATGACATATGCCTAGAGCTCAAGTTAGTTAAATGGGTGGTTCAGCGTTTCTGAGTCTGCAGGTCTGGCATGGGGTCTAAGACTCTGCATTTCTAATGGTACTAATCCAGGGTCCATACTCTGAGAACCACTACTTAAAGGAAAAAATGTATTGTTTGGGCTAACACAGAGGCCAGGTAAGAAGGCCTCCAATCAGTACAGGGTGGGTTTACAGTTGCAGATTGTGAAGTTGTGTTTCTACGACTTCCTTGGCTCCTGCTTCCCTCGGATGAGGCCAGGTTTGTGGGCCGAGGTTCAAGGTTATGACTGGACGCTGCTACCTCTCTGGCCTCATTTCTCTCCATAGCCTCCCTCCCTTCACATTCTTCTGGCACCATCGGCAACACTCACCCACACAGGCTGCCAGAGCCACTCCCTTCTGCCTCCCCTGTCTGAATGGCCCCCCAAAGTACAGCCAAGTCTCACTGCCCCTCCAAACTCATCGGTAGAGCTCCCTCCCTGACCCGCCCAGCCTTCCCAAATCCTGCTTTGTGTCATTGGTTGTCCTTCCACAAGTTGACCTTGGCTCCCAGCTGGGCCTTGTGACACCTGAGGTAAGAGCCAGGCCTGCTTAGCACTGAGTGGTGAGTGGCGAGGTAGGAGGAGTATAGATCTTGGAGTGTAACCGACCCCAGTTTACTACCCACCCCAATGAGTTCTAGCTCTTGCTTCCTTGTTGACCTTGGGTAAAGCACTTGACCCAAAACTAGTTTTTTCCATTTGCTTAATTTCATAGCATCACTTGCCTTAAAGGCCGCTATAAAAACCAACCAAATTTCCTGATGTGAAAGAATCTTGACTGAGCCTTGACTGAGCTGTACACAGAATCCTACTCTTTCTTCTCCTTGTCCCCCACATCAACAGACTAGAGTCACAGACCTGCGTGTGTTCCCGTGTTCATTCCTCACCTGTGTGGTCCCTGGAAAGTCACCTAATGAGCACTTCCTAGAGTATCAGTCTCCTAATCTGTGGGATGGGAATGGGAGATTAAATGAAACGCAAAGCTCCCAGATCAATCAATGTCACATGCAAAATGCCTGGTGAAGGAAGTTCTTTTTTTAAATGTTTATTAATTTTGAGGGAGAGAGAGAGCACACACAAGCGGGGGAGGGGCAGAGAGAGGGGGACAGAGAATCCAAAGCAGGCTCCATGCAGATAGCAGCCAGCGCGATGTGGAGCTCAAACTCACGAACTGTGAGGTTATGACCCGAGCTGAAGTTGGACGCTCAAGTGACTGAGCCACCCAGGTGACCAAAGGAAGTTCTTCTAAAAGTACAACTTTGTCAGGGCACCTGGCTGGCTCAGTTGGTGGAGCATGCAACTCTTGATCTTGGGGGTTGTGAGTTTGAGCCCTATGTTGGGTGTAGAGACTGCTTAAATAAAAAAGTAAAAAAAAAAAAAAAAGTACAGCTTTGTCTCGAGGTCATGGAGAAAGCAGTTCATGGCTAGTGCTACAGTTCTCAGCAAATTAAAGAGGAAAAGCCCCACCCCCCAGCCCTCCCCACACTACTGCCCACAGTTGAGTCCATGCCAATCCTCCTCCCCACAAAGGACAAAAGGGAAGGAAATGAGGCCACCCTCCGTTTGCTCTCTGACTGGATCTATGTCCTCAACCAAGGTTACAGGTCGTCTGGTCTCTGCAACATCCTCTCCCCTTAGAGGGTCCTTCTAAAGGCCTGAAAGCCTGCACTACAGGAGAGGTTCCCTGGTGGGCATGGAAACCTTTGAATCTGGAATCCTTGACCTTGGTACATACTCTGGGTTGTAGGGCTGGGAGACCTGTGGAGCACTGCTCCCTGTTCTGGAAACATTCCCTTTCCAGCCAAGCAGGTCTAACTCAATTACGATCAATTAGTCTTTCAGAGTACCTCCTTTTTGGTTAGAGCTGAATGAACTCCGTAGATGGTGTCGATGCCAATTTCCTGGTTTTGATATCACACTAGAGTTACATAAGATGTTACCATTGGGGGAAACTGGGTGAACGTTCGTAGAAACTTCCTGTTCGTTTTTTCCAACCCTTTTTGAATCTGTAATTTCAAAAAAATATGAATCTTGTTAAAAACCTTTTCAAGTTCCTTTCCACTTCCCAGGGCCACACCTAAGTCCAGGCCCTTATTTCCTTCCTGGATCTTTGCAAAACACCTCCTGATTTTCCTTCTGTGTTTGGTCTTGGCACCCAACTGATCCTTCCAGAGGATCTCAAGAGACACCAGTTTTGTCCTAACTCGCCCTGTAATAACCAGCAGAGGCTCCTTTCTGTTGGTTGGATTCAGCTAGCTCTCAGGGCCCCCCAGATCTTTCCAGTCTTATCCACTACTTACTTTTTTGCTCATGCCCTTGCCTTCCCACAGCCACCCTTCTCGGGTCTCTGCTGAGGCTATTATCCCATGGTTCAATTCTAGGGCTATCCTTTCCTTCCTCCATTAATACCAAAAGCCCGTCGAAATTTCCCGATGTTAAGAGCTGTTAAATGGGAATTAATAACCCCCGCCTTGCCTCCTTGAAAGGATCCACTGTGGTGATGGCTAGAATAACTCCTTTGATAAACAATTATCGGTAAATTACTCAAGGGGAGGACTCAGCAGGGCCTGCAGAATTCGACCCCCAGCTTGGGAGACGACACGGCTTCAATCACCAGACCCCAGAAGGGCCAGGCCCCGCCCCTCGGGACGATCCATGAGTGGGCCCCGCCCTGCTAGTCACTCCAACAGTCAGGCCCCGCCCTGCGAGACGCACTAACCGTCAAGCCCCGCCCACGAGACGCTCCGGCAACCAGGCTCTGCCCTTCTGGACGCTCCAACGATCCAGCTCCGCCCCTCGAGGCGCCCCAACGGTCAAGCTCCACCCCGACCCTCGGGACGCGCCAACGCCCAGGCCCCGCCTTGTGTGCGTGCGCGGCCCCGCGAAGGCGTGCAAGCGCCCGCGTAGTCAAAGGCTGAGGTGGCAGCTGCCGTGCAGACATGGAGCTGCCGCAAATGCCGGAGCTCATGGACCTGTCGCTGTTGCTCGGACTGCTGGCACTGATGGCGACCGCGGCGGTAGCGTGGGGGTGGCTGCGCGCGGAGAAGACTTGCAGCCCGTCCGCTGGTTAGTGGGGTGGGGGCGAGGGGGGGGACTCGCGAGGACCAGGCTGCTGGCCTCCCAGTGATCCGACCTGCGGTTTGGGGGACCCCGTGGGCCTCAGTTTCTCCTTTTGTAAAATGAGCTTCGCTTTACGAGACAAGGTGCCAGCTCGCCGGGCTGGTCGCGCCCCTTCTGGAGAACTAGTTACAGCGTGGGTCCGGCGCTGCCGCTTTCTCGGTGGCCGAGAACGAGGCGCTGTCCCGCCGAGCCCCAGCGTCTCCCCGGGGTTGCTGCGAGAGCCCTTGTAAACTCGCCAGCGCGCGTCTTGTTCGTTATTTTAGGAAACTGGAGAGGGATGAGGGGAGACGGGCACGCATTTGTTAGTACTCCGATTCGTTCCCCGACGTGAGCAACATTTATTAGAGTACGTAGTATCTCAGTAGGTTTCGGCGACTTTTCCTTTAGGGAGTACACTGTCGCGTAAGGGAGAAGAGCATCCGCATACGTAAGTGAAAAATACCCTGTAATAGGTTTCATAGAAGAGGTCAGCCCTAGCAGCAGGAAACCCCAGGGTGGGAGTGGTCAGCCCTGCTTTTTCGGTGGGGAGGGGACAAGGAAATCTCTGAGAGTAGGAAACACGTGGTGTGGGGTCTTGAAGGATACCCCTCTCAGAGTTTGGCCAAGGAGGGAGGAGGAGCATTGCTGGCAAAGGGTACATGCGTGAAGGCAAGGAGTTCGAAGGGCGTTTGGTGTGCCCTTCGGAGAGAGGAGGGCGCTTGCCCAGCAAGGCTGGAGCTGGCAGGTTGTGGTGGTCTCTATATGAGCCTCAGGAGTTTTTTTCATGTACGAATTGAGGAGCATCTGCAGTAATCTAACACATGCCCAATTTGCACCTGATCTGACTTTCGAATTAGCTATTTTTTAAAAGTTTTTTTGAAAAAGAGCACGCGAGGCGCGGAGGGGTGGTGCAGAGAGAGAGAGAATCCTAGGCAGACTCCGCACTGTCATCTCAGAGCCGGACAAGGGGCTCAAACTCACAAACTGCGATATATGATATGGGCTGATCTCAAGAGTCGGGTGCTCGACCTACTAAGCCACCAGGTGCCCCTAAAGTAGCTATTTTATGCAAAAGTGACTGGCACCATTTCTGGTACAGGGTAGGTACTCCCTCAACAGGTATTGACTACCTCTCATCCCTGAGTTCTTTCTGGAGTCATCTGAGCCTTCAGTGCTCGTGTTGGGTACTCCGCTTCTCTTTTTGTATGTATTATCCAGTTCTCACAGCTTCTCTTTAAGGAAATCAAGGCCCAGAGCAGTTTAATAGCTCGCCCAAGCCCAGGACCACCAGATTTGGTAGGCTGTGCACATTATTTCCTACCTAGGGCTGTCTGGCCAGGGATCTGCCCTTGGTTGGCTGGGCTGTGCTGCTGCTGCTGCAGAGAGGCCGCCTTTTCTAATTTGCCTTGAGGTGCTCTGTGGTCTAGCAGCAAGCAGTCTTGTCAAGGTCCCTCGTGGTAGAGCTACAATCCAAACCCAGATTGATTCCAAAGCCCTGTTTTTACTCCCATCACTCTCTCTCCTAGAGCCTGCAGCCCTGGCTGCCTGGCTCTCGCTGCTGCTTCAATGCCTGGCTAATCCTAGGTGGTCAGAAATGCTTGGTGAGTGAGTGAATGGGTAGATGACACAGCACTTCCTCATAGGCCAGAAAGCAAATGGGCTTCCACTTGACAAGTCCTTGAGATCCAAGAAGCAAAAACAGCATCAGCGAATTCGCAAGGAGAAGCCTCAGCAGCACAACTTTACTCACCGCCTCCTGGCTGCAGCGCTGAAGGTACGTGGGTACCCATGTTCAGCACACATACACAAAGGCTCACACCCCCCACAGGCTATTCCTTTTTAGTATTCTGTACACATGACAGACCCTGCTGCCTCCGGCCAAAATCGGTGGGACTGCCCCATCCTGTCCGCTCTGGTCATGCCCCATCAGCAGCTTGGTGTTAATCCAGGCAACAGACTCCATCTGCCCCAGGGGTCCCTGTTCATACTTCCTGCAACCCTTCCCTTAGAGCCACAGTGGGAACATATCTTGCATGGACTTTAGCAGCAATGGCAAGTACCTGGCCACCTGTGCTGATGACCGCACCGTCCGTATCTGGAGCACCAAGGACTTCCTGCAGCGGGAGCATCGCAGCATGAGAGCCAACGTGGAGCTGGACCATGCCACCCTGGTGCGCTTCAGCCCTGACTGCAGGTGCGACAAGGTGGAGCGTCAGCTGTGCCTGCAGAAGCCAGGCCCAGGCTTCTGTCCTTCCCATACCTGACTCGGGATAGCGAGGGGGGACCCGGGTTCTCCCTGGGGGTGACAGAAAGACAATTGGACAGCCCGAGCACTGCCTGGGCTCCCTGGAGGTCTGTGTGTTTTACACAGCAAGGAAGCAGAGAGGGGAAGATGTATTCCTACTTGGGAAGTACCAAAGCCTGGCTCCAGATTAGACTTGGAAGCTATAATGGTTTTCCAGACTCTAGTGAGAAACCGAAAGAGCCAAAGCTGTGAGAGTTCTACCTCCTGAGGAGTAGTAAGAGGTTTTGGAACCAAGGGGTTATGTTGCAGGGCCAGACTGGGGCACGAAGGAAGACCATGATTTTCCTCAGAGCCTAGCACAGAAGCTGTCACACACACAAGCCTCCGTGTCCAGAGGAGTGAGTGCCTTGTCTGCTACCTATTTCTAGAGCCTTCATCGTCTGGCTGGCCAATGGAGACACCCTTCGTGTCTTTAAGATGACCAAGCGAGAGGATGGAGGCTATACCTTCACGGCCACCCCAGAGGACTTTCCCAAAAAGCACAAGGCACCCATCATCAACATTGGCATTGCTGACACAGGTAAGAGGCATTCAGAGGACGGAGCTTACCTAAGATCTAGGGAATAGTGCCAGTTATTTGCTGAATGAGTTAACGCTGCCTGAGAGTCATGCTCAGCCCTCGTTTTGACAAAGGGACTCCATCTCTGGGTTCCCCTGGAGTCCAGGAGTCAAAGAAGGTCCCCAGGGGAGGCAGGTAAGATTCATGGTCTGCAACACAGTCCTAGTCTGTGGTGACCCTTGGCCCGGGAGGGGAGCATGGATACTTGGGGCAGCAGAGACCTTCGTAAATGTCTGCTTAGGGGATGACATTTGGTCAGGTCATTGACCTCAGCTCTCGTCACCCTCCTCCCCTCTCAGGGAAGTTCATCATGACTGCTTCCAGTGACACAACTATCCTCATCTGGAATCTGAAAGGTCGTGTGCTGTCTACCGTCAACACTAACCAGATGAACAATGCCCATGCCGCCGTATCCCCTTGTAGCAGGTGAGGAGGGAGGGGCTTGGCATCTGGGGTGGGTGGAAGGGATGGCCAGGAACAGAGCGGGGCGCCAGATTCAGATAGTGGAAGGAGCAGACCATGTGGAGTCACGTGTGGTGGGGGTACCATGTGTCTTCTAGCACGGCCACGAGGACAGACTGAGGTCATGTGTATAAAAGCAGTTTTTAAAGTACAGTGTTATTTAGGTAGAAGATTGTTAACTTTCTCGGGAATGCAGTTTAGCGGGTCGGCAGAAATGAAATGCCCTTATGATGAAGTTGTAAAGGAACCTGGTTGTGTGACAGGTTTGTGGCCTCATGCGGCTTCACCCCGGATGTCAAGGTTTGGGAGGTCTGCTTTGGGAAAAAAGGGGACTTCCAGGAGGTTGTGCGAGCCTTTGAACTGAAGGGTCACTCGGCCGCTGTCCACTTCTTCGCTTTCTCCAATGACTCCCGCAGGTGAGTGAATACTCCCTGACATCTCACCAGTGGATCCCAGCCCCTCCCGGCAAGCAGGGCCTTTTTTGCCTGTCTCTGCAGCAGCTCTGAAGTGGGTAGAGTGCCCGGCCCTCAGCAGAAAGTAGACCTGGCCATGCACGTGGCTTCTTAGCTGGAGCCCCTACTGCCGTCCAGTGCCCTCCCCCCCCGGCGTGCGTTGGGGCTAGGGCTGTGATTTTCCATGCGCAGGATGGCCTCCGTCTCCAAGGACGGGACGTGGAAACTGTGGGACACAGACGTGGAGTACAAGAAGCAGCAGGATCCCTACTTGCTGAGGACAGGCTGCTTTGAAGAGGCGAGCACCATGCCTTGCCGCCTGGCGCTCTCCCCTGACGCCCAGGTCTTGGCCTTGGCCAGTGGCAGCAGTATTCATCTCTACAACACCCGGCGGGGTGAGAAGGAGGAGTTCTTTGAGCGGGTCCATGGGGAGTGTATCACTGACTTGTCCTTTGACATCACTGGCCGGCTTCTGGCCTCCTGTGGGGACCGGGCGGTGCGGCTTTTCCACAACACCCCTGGCCATCGGGCAGTGGTGGAGGAAATGCAGGGCCTCCTGAAGCGGGCCTCCAACGAGAGCACCCGCCAGAGGCTGCAGCAGCAGCTGACGCAAGCCCAGGAGGCTCTGAGAAGCCTGGGCGCCTTGAAGAAATGACTCTGGGCCCGTGTGGCAGGAGGGGTCTGGCCCCGCCGCCACTGCTGCCACTTCTCTTCCCAGGTACTCCTCAGCTGGAAGCCTTTTTGAAGGAGTCTTCTGACTTTCTCAGTGGTGGCTCCTCTCTCCTTTTCTTCATTGAAACTATTCTTGCCTACTTTGATCTCTCTCTCCGTCTCTCTCTCTCTCTCTCTCTCTCTCTCTCTCTCTCTCTCTCTATCTCTCCCCCCTTGCCCGTTGTGACTCCTGGCCCGACTTGACCTCCCGGTCTAATGACCAAGGTGCTTCTTTCTCCTGGGCCCAAGGGCTGGAATCTGTCTTCACTGGACGCTGAGGGAAATGGTCAATTGGAGAGAGAGGACATGGCCTTTGACCTTGGAGCAACACACCCTGGTACCCAAAGGAGTTTGCAGTTGTGGAGGCAAAACCTAGGGGACCCCTGAATACTAACCAGCAGTTCCGCAGGGGTTGGAGCCTGGGATAACTTCCAGTCAAAGAACTGTGGGATCGTGTCAGGGAAGGGCTAGTCTTAATCTAGGCGAAGCTCCGAACTCCATCAAAAAGTAATTAAGGGATCATTTGGTGCCTCAGTTTTTTTATTTGAAAAATGGAGAATAATCCTCTTTCTTGACCTCCTTACAAAGATGTTGTTAACGTATGCACATGTAAAGTCCCTAGGTTTGGAAGAAAAGTGGAAAAGAGTAGTAATATACGTTGTCTGTTGGCCAATCTTGTTTATTAACAACGAGGTAAAATGGGACTTCGTGTGCTTTGAAACTAAATGAAAAAGAAACTCGTCCTTTGGGAAGGTAAAGTTTCTGGAACTTGATTATACATTTTGAATCTGGTTGTGTAAAGGAATGCTAGAATTCGACGATAGGACTCCTCTCTGCAAGGAGATTGTATTCTATCTGAGGAAACCTTTTCAGTTCATCAAATATTTGAGTGCCTGCTCTGGGCCCAGCACAGCACTAGCACTGGAGATGCATATGAATAGCACATGATCTCTGCCATCAAAGATGGCTAGTGGGAGAGAGGTGCACACGGCTATTTAAGTGCTTTTTGTTAGTTAATCCATAGCTGTAGAAGGCTGTTGGAAAAGTCAATAAGAGAAAGGACTGAATCAAGTTGGAGGCCATGGATCTGAAGTTGAAGGCACAGAGTTGGTAAGAGATGAGGCAAGTTCTGATTTTTGGATTTGAGACTGCTTGGATGTGGGAGAAGGGAAATGAAGATCTAGGAACGCTTGCGTCTTGGCAAAATGTATTCATCCGAAATCCCGTTCTTGCCCTCGGTCCCTACAATGGGGGCCTCTAGACATCCCCTTGACCAAGGCACAACCTTGGAGTTATCCCTCATGACTCCCTTTTCATTCATCCCTCCGGCCCACTGGCACTACTCCCATCCACTCCATCAGAGAATTCTTTTGGTTATACTCCAGATTATATCCTGAATCTGCTGCTCTCCAGCTTTTCTGTTACCAGCCTGGCCCTAGCCACTGTCCCCTGCTGGACTCCGGTAATCCAGGATAAACCAGCCTTCTTGTTGCTTTCCCTGCTTCCTCTCTTGCCTCGTTTAAATCAGTTCCCTACATCTGCTTCAAAGAGTGATCTTTGAAAAATATGAACCAGATCACATGATTCCCAAACAAAAGCCTTCCAAAGGTTTCCGGTTGCACTTGGCATAAAATCCAAAATTCTCATCATGGCCTTTAAGGTCGTGTATAATCTGGCTTCTTCCTTCCTCTGTGATCCCATCGCCACTCTCCCAGCCACCCCAAATTTGCTGTTATTTGTTTTACGACCAGGCCAAGTTACTTCCTGCCCCAAGCGGAACCCGTGCTGGTCCCTCTGCTTGGAAGCATTTTTTTCTGATCTGTTGGCACATTTGTCATGCCTGTCAGAATGCATTTCTCTGTTTCAGTTAACACTTGGGAGAGACCCTCCCTGACCACCCAATCTGAAGTAGCCCTTTCCACCAATCCTATCACTCATTTCACATAAGCTCATTTGCTTTCTTTCCCATGACATCCTGCTGTGCTATCTGAAATCATCTCGTTTGACTGTTTACTTCAGGGGTTTCATCTTAAGTGCTTTTGCCAAGGGGGAAACGCAGATGCATGAATTGGGCCGCAGTTGCCTGGGTGTGAGACAGTGGGAGATGTTCAGAACTGAAGTCCTCTTCGGGGGCAGGGTTGGGGGGAGGAGCTGCTACTTATTCAGGAATCCCACGGAAGTTGCCTGTTTCAGAGGAGCTAGAAGTTGGCAACTTGTTATAAAAAGGCAAAATTAAACACTGCGGACCAATCCAAACCCTAATGTGGGCCAGTTGCAGCCCACCAATCTCTCATTGGCAGCTTCTGGATTGTTCATTAGCCCACGGGAATGTGAGCTCCGCAAGGGTGGAATCTTCGTCTATCTTATTTGCTCAGTATCCCAAGCACAATCCTGGGAACAGAGTAAGCACTCAGTAAATATTGAAGTCAGAGCGGGGGCAGTTAACAGATATTTCTGTACCCTCTGTATGCACCCTTCCGCTCTCAATTTCCATTGTGGTTTTTTATGCTCCTGGTAACAGACTTCTGATTGATAAAGCTGTGTACATGGGTGCTGGTGAATATTTGCTTTCAGACGGTCAGAAGAATGAGGCTAAAACCCTTCTTTGTATATCTCTTTGGCTCGGGCTTTACTCTCACCGTGTATCCAGGAGAGAAGGGACCAGAGTATGTTGAGTTACTGAAGTCAGAAATCTTTGGTTCCCGGTTGGGCCAGGTCACTTACTGACTTGAGACCTTGAGCAGGTAGATCACTTGGCCTCTCTGAGTTTGTTTCCTCATCTGTAAAATGGGAATAAATCCTGTCCGGAGGGCCTCACGGGGCTGTGAGTCTCTAACGAGATCAGTGAAGCACCACAAAAAAGTCAACACTGAGACTTCCTGAGGACACTGCTCCTCTCACTAAAGATGAGGCTGCTTCTCTTGTAAGCATGGAAAACAGAACGTATCTGGATATTAACATAAAACAGAGGTCGCCATGTTTTTTGATCCAAAGTGTGTGTGTGAAGGCGGCATTAATATTCTAGTATCACTATTTCAACTTCTGTGGGTTTGCAGTTTTTCAAAATAAAAACGGGGAAATGTTTAAAATGTGGTATATAGCCTATTTTTATCAGCCATCAAAAATAGAAAAAAAAATTTAAACCACGAAAGTGCACATTTAAAGGCCTATTAATATTGTCTTGGTCAATTTCCATCGAGGTAAGAAGGGTCTTCATATTTAAGATAGTTCTTTAATTAGAGACAGGTGAGTAGAAACCACATGCTGTCGTGATGAGTTATCAGCGATAGTAGTTTATCTCGGCGTTAGATAGGCCGGACATTGCCCCAAATTGGCCACGTATCTAGAAACTTAATAATTTGGGGATTCATGTGCCTCGCTACACGATTCCAGATATAGGAGTCTCCTTGGCAAACAAGGCTTGGTTTCACACCCAGCTTTTGAGGCTGAGGTGCACAGATGGCCACACAGGTTGGCATTTGCAGAATCAACCATGACAACCAAAAGCATGATTCATACACACAGCTCTAGTGTGTCTTCTGAGGTTGTGAGTCTCAGATTGAAGATTTCCAAGTCTTCATCTCTTCAAGCTGCCAACTCATTCCAGAATTCGAGGCAGTTGGAAAATGAACGTGGTTTCCACTTGCTTCCTATTCTGCATGCATACCTGGTTTTGAGTCCGTTTGCATTTTCTCCATCACATCAGTAATGGCTAACGTTGAGAGCTAAGCATTCCCCATCAAATCACTCATTTTTGCCTCGGCTGTTCCTCTGGTAACCACATCGTACTTTTTATTTGGTGAAAACTACTTCCCTGACTCTTAATCCACATGATTTACAGGGGATAGACACAGACCCTCTTTGGTGAGCATATAACCAATCATCGGATCTCTGGATTTTGCCAGCTCTTTAGAAAAGTGGTACATTTAATTTTCTGCAGGGATTGCTTAGTAACTAGGATGTAAGCTTATGACCATGTGTATAAAACTGCCCAAGAAGGAAGCTAACCCAGGAAAGCAGGGCCAAGTAGAGACCACGTGCTGAGGATGCTGCCGAGGCTTCCGGATCTGTACATGCCTGAGGTTTCTACTACTGGACTTGTCAGTTGTAAGAACAAAAAAGTCCCGTACTTATGATTAAGCCCATTTGAATTGGGTTACTCCTTGGAACTGGAAGAGCCTTAACCATCAGTACTATTAGAGTGTTGAAGTAAATTGCCCAAGGCACATTAATAAATGGCACACTCAGATATTTTGGTTTAGGCCTGTCTGGTACTGAAGTACATGCCTTTAGCCATCAGGCGCATCCCCAACATTTGTAAAGCCAGAGGCAAGAATGCAGATGGAGACCCACATGCCGTGTCTTAATGTTTAAAAGTTCGAAATCCAGCCGAGCCCAAATCTGTTCCATCCTCCTACCTTGACATAACATTCTGGAAGGCCAAGTGTGAATTTAGAATTCTCAGAATCCGGTCTCTGCCACAGTGTGGTGTCACAGCTGGCCATCCCGTGGTCTAGGCCTCCTCCCTTCTCTTCCCACCTGGTTCTTTCCCACATTGCGAGGGGAACCCCAACTCACACCTTCCCGAATGTCCTTTTGCTGCAGACCACCGCACCCTGGCCACCCAGCACTTGGGCCTTAGGGCGTTGTGCCATGGGGCAGCACTGCCTTTGTGAAAATGGACCCATGGAGAGGCTTCCTTAGGTCCCAGAAGCGGGCTTGGGTCACTTTGATAGGGATTCCAAGGTGTAAGGTCTAACCTGACCTGTTGTCTGATGGGTGAGCGCTCAGTGTCCACATTTCCCTGGTCCCACAAACCCTGTGCCTCGTGGGGAGGGGCACGGCAGGAGGAGGCCAAGACAGGTCCCCCCAGAAGGCATCCTCTTGACCCACACTTCACACTTGTTAACCACACTTGGTTTTTGCCTACGGCTTCAAGTTCACCCACCTAAGCTCTCCTTAACCCATCAGAACTGAAATACAGTATTGTGTGTTCCCAGGGGGTCAGCCAAGTATGTCTCATAGTACTTCTAGAAGTTCTGGATATGTGGAAGCAGCCCTGTATATTTTCTTCACCGGTATCTGTAGCCTGATGATGGCCCTCCAGTCTCCCTTTCAAGATCTTCCGAGTATCCCAGAGAGCAGCTGCAGGCGGGCTACCCATGTGGAAGCCTCTCCCATCTCGATTGTTCCTCCATCACATCCCTGGATCGGGCTGACAGGAAGGAAGCCGTGCGCGGAGCTGAGCACCCCAGCTTTCTCTCCTAAACTGATAGAGCCTTTCCTCCTCATGGTGTGGATGCTGTCATGGCAACCTGGGCACTCAGCTTCTCTCTTGGACATCTCAAGCTGCTCACTGGCTGCCCGCGGGTGCTAGCTGAGTAGGAATTTCTGTTTTTGTAAAAATCTCCGTTAAGTGGATTGAATATCCTGTTTTACCCTGCAATCCCTTTAATTTTCTTTCTTCTCCAATGGCACCTTTCTGCCACAGATGCAACAGGTTTGAGAATAGGGACTACCATTCCCAGAGTACACCTTATGGTCCAGTGGCTATGTGGCTAACGGTTCATTCCGCCCTCCCAGCACTTCTGAGATAGAAGTTCTAGGTCACAACCTGAGTGGCCCAGTGGGTTAAGTGGCCAACTTCGGCTTAGGTCATGATCTCGTGGCTCGGGAGTTCGAGCCTCATGTTGGGCTCTGTGCTGAGCGCTCAGAGCCTGGAGCCTGCTTTAGATTCTGTGTTTCTGTCTCTCTCTGCCCCTCCCCTGCTCATGCTCTCTCTCAAAAATAAATAAATTTAAAAAAATTTAAAAAAAGTTCCAGGTCACAAATCGTGAATTTACAGCATTGCCAGAGTCACTGAGGAGGCACATGGCCGAGCTGGGATTCAAACCCATGGGGTCAAGGCCCAAAGCTCATGTTCTGAAGGGTCCTCAAGTTGTGGCAGGTGTTGGCAGGTGTCAGAATCATCTGAGACTGGGGTATAACAACAAAGGCCCGGGTCCTACAAAGTTTGGGAATCATGGCACTGTGCTATCCTGCCTTGATTTGGAAAGTTCTTCATACAGGACTGCCTTGCCCGGGGTGTGTCCTGTCCCTACAGGTGAGGAGGGACACTCTTGCTTGTGCCCGGTGGTCATCCAGGGGCCCTCTCGGGCTATCCTGTCCCTGCTTGGCACCAGAAATCCTCACCTCAGCTGGCTCAGGAGTTTGTCTTTGGAAACTGCTTTCCTCTCATTACCTCAGACTAACTTAATGGCTCCTTCTTTTCACAAACCTTAACATTCCTCTGTCCCCGCCCCACATTGTGTTGTTCTTTATCTGTGCTCTGAAAATGGAGCCCAACGGAGAGCCAGTCTTGAATAAAAGCACTTTGTCCTCCCCGGGAACATTCCCCAATTGCCCTAGGGCCTCGGGATCCCTGAGTGCCCACCTGGGTGCTCATTCTGGACCCCTCCTTTCAGAAGTGGCCTTTCCAACAGGACCCAGGGACCCTGAAGCCTTTAACCAGCCTGTGGTTTGGGGCAGGTCTTTTAAACTCCCAGAACCTGAGTCTGCTTTAAGAGGAGGGTCAGGGACAGGGATGTCTTGTAGGTTTTTACAGCACACGATACAGGGACAGAGCAAGATGGAGTTCAAATCTATTCGAGGAAGGGCTGACTGTCACATTCCCAGGGACCCCTCCCTCCCTCCTACCTCTTCATCCCAGCCCCACCCTCGTCCTGACCACTTGCCCCAGGGCCGTAGCTTCTCAGGAGCATCAAGGATACCAGCTCCTTTGTTTGCTGAGCTTTCTGTGATACTTGAAGCCTTGGATGGTGTCTAGTGAGTGGATGTGTCTTCATAACTACAGATACTCCAGCAAAGTCCTGTTTCAGAGACCAGTGTCTTGGGAAAATTGTTGCATAAAGTTTTGGCTCTGTGTTGTCTATTTTCTGCCACGAACATGCACTTTCACAAAACCGGTAAGACCATTCACGTGATATATTGAAAGTATTCACAGTAAACTCTCATTACACACATTTTCTCATTTCCTAGCAGCTCTTGTGAGGTAGTAATTATCCCCGCGTTGACGGAAAAACAGGCTTGTTGAGGCTAAGTAACAAGTAAGAATTCAATCCCGGGATGGAGTGTAGAGTTCAAGCTTGTTCTTGATGTGACCCCACACTGCCTTGATCTTGCCATCCAGAGGCAAGTTTCTTCAGGACGGACGGGGACTTTATATAGTCTTAGAGGAGTCTGTCTTGCACCTCTTTCTATTCTTAATGTCCCCATGCAAGTGAGCACACAGTTCACTTCATATTTGTTGGCTAAGACGATGAACACATATACTTATTGCTCAACAGTTAGCTGACTATGGCCTCCACTTAGCCCATCCACCATGCAACTGTGCTGCCAATGGAAAGCATTCCATTACTTTCTGGGATGACAACATCTTGTGAGTTCACACACTGGAGTGGGATTCTCCCGAGGACTAATGGCTCCTGAGTGAGGACATCGTTAAGGTTCTAGCACCAGAAGATTAAACTCTGGGGTTTGGAGACTATAGCCACCCTGAGCATCTTCCAGGATTCAGTTCACCTCCATCATGTCCAGACAATTTGAACTCAAGGCACTAGCTACCAGGAAGCCTTCTTGCCCATGAAGTAAGGGTGGGGTGGGGGTAGCTGCAATCCACCAGACCCCTCAGACTTGCCTGCTCCCCTGCTCTCTCTAAGACTTTCTAGAATCCTGGAATCCAGAACCATTGTCTCCTCTTGTATTGATTCTGGGGAATCCGATATGCGAGCAAGGCTGGCGGGGGAGGGGGGTTGGCACTCTTTCCGCATTGGTGACAAAATCCAGAGGCCATTGTGATGTTGCAAGATTCAGCAACCCGGGGCGCCTGGGTGGCTTAGTCGGTTGAGCATCCGACTTTCGGTTAGGTCATGATCTCGCGCTTCGTGGGTTCAAGCCCCGCGTCGGGCTCTGTGCTGACTGCCAGCTCAGAGCCTGGAGCCTGTTTCAGAGTCTGTGTCTCCCTCTCTCTCTGACCCTCCCCTGCTCACGCTGTCTCTCTCTCTCCTAGAAATAAATAAAAATATTAAAAAAAAAAAGATTCAGCAACCCATCCCTTGGTGCTTGTTGGACAGCATCATTGCGTTTCCATCTGTCCAGTAGAAGGTTCCCGTGCTCATCTTCTACCATGTCTTTCAGATCCAGCTAATTTAGCAGATCTTAAATGAGTGCTCAGTCCTCTGCCTTGGCATTTACAGATTGTAAAATGATTTTTAGGTTGAGATATAGACATGTACACAAACTGTCCCTATACAGCCAGTGGGTTTGATGGCCCAGGCATGTTTCAGTGGTTTGGGGAGCCCAGAGGCAGGAAAAACAGCAACCATCCCAGCAAACCTGAAGTGAAGGAGATGTTGATGACGGGTGATGATGCCTGGTCCCTGGTCCCCAAGTGCGTATTTCGCCCTAACAAGGTGGCCTCTGCCCTGCATACCTCTGAAGCCTTTTGTGATCTGAAGCCCAGGGCAAACGGGAATTCTTGCTGTGCCACACCCCAAATTTGCCCGCTGTGGCAGAGATCGTTGTGGCTCGCCAACATCCATTCTTCTCCTCTTTCTCTTGGCTACAAGGTTAGACGATTCCCAGCCTCTCTTGCAATTAGGTGAGTCCTAGAATGTGTGCAGAAGTGATCTACTGAGTCTGGGACTGCTGCTCAAAACCCTCTTGTGGTTCTCCGTGTTTTCTCTCCTCTTTTCAGCTAGCGGGGAGCAGAGAATTCAGTGGAGACAGTCGAGGCTGTAGATGGATGAGTCAGTAGATGGAGGGAACCTGGGCCCCTGAATGACTCTATGGAGCAAGTCCTCCTTGACCCCAGCATTGTATTGTGACCATGAAAAAGAAATAAATTTGTGTTGTGTTAAAGGCATGGAATGTGTGGGGTTGTTTGTTACAGTGGGTAACCTGTTCTGATTAATACACTTGGTACAGAATGAAGAGGGCCTTACTTTTATGGAGGAAAGAAAGTTGGGAAGGTCTGTTTACAAGAGTTTAGGGTAGTGACAGCTTCTCATTGGCTGAGTATATCTGCTGGGCTGGGCAAGGACAGCTGCCTTCCTGCTGGGCTATGTAGAGTAAGCTTCCTCCTGTTTAGGGTCTGAGCCATAGTGCATTAAAAACTCTCCCTTGAGGGCTTCCTGACTCTATTTTTTAAATATGTTTTTATTTATTTTTGAGAGAGAGAGAGTGAGTAGGAGAGGTGCAGAAAGAGAGAGGGAGACAGAATCTGAAGCAGGCTCCAGGCTCTGAGCTGTCAGCACAGAGCCAGATGCAGGGCTCAAAGCCACCAACCACAAGATCATTCACGCATTTAGATTCATGCATTTGGAAGTCGGACACTTAACCGACTGAATCCCCCAGGCGCCCCGACAGGACTGTATTTCTTACAGCTCTGGAGGATGGGATGTTAAACACGCTCAAGGTGCTGGCAGATTGGATGTCGGGTGAGAGCATGCCTGCTGTTCTATACATGACCATCTTTTTGTGTCCTCACGTGGCAGAAAGTGAGCAAAGGAGTTCTCTGAGGTCCATTTTTTTAAAGTTTATTTATTTATTTTGAGAGAGAGAGAGGCAGAAAGAGAGGGGGAGAGAGTATCCCATGCAGGCTCTGCATTGTCTGCACGGAGCCTAATGTGGGGCTCAATCTCATGAACCATGAAATCATGAGTTGGACACTTAGCCAGATGAGCCACCCAGGCGACCCTCAGGTCCCTTTTATAAGGGCATAAATACCATTCCTGAGGGGTCTACTCTCATGACTTATTACCTCCCAAAGGTCCTGCCTCCAAGCAGCATCAGGAGAGCAAAGGTTTCAGCATAAGAATTTTGCAGGGTCACGTGCCAAAGGGGAATTGAAGTAGCAGTTGGAATTCTAGGTTGCTAATCAACTGGCTTTAAAACACGGAGATTATCCTGGATTATCTGGGTGGGCTCAATGTAACACAGGGATACAACATCTTTAAAAGTGGAAGAGCAAGGCAGAAGAGAAAATCAGAGGGATGGCAGCATTGGAAGGACTCAATCTGATATTGCTGGTTTTGAAGATGGAGGAAGGAGCCATGAACCAAGGAAAGTGGGCAGCTTCTAGAAGCTGGAAAAAGAAACAGATTCTCTGTCAAAGCCTGTAGGAAGGAATGTACTTTAATCTTAGCCTAGTGAGATCCATGTGAGACTTCTGATCTACAAGACGATTCACTTGGGAGACTTTAACAGCCCACTTACCTCAATGGACAGATCATCCAAACAGAAAATCAATAAGGAAACAGTGGCTTTTTTTTAAATTAATGTTTTTTATTTATTTCTGAGAGAGAGAGAGAGAGAGATAGTGTGTGTGTCAGCAGGGGAGGGTCAGAGAGAGAGGGAGACATAGAATCTGAAGCAGGCTCCAGGCTCTGAGCTAGCTGTCAGCACAGAGCTCAACGTGGGGTTTAAACCCACTAACCATGAGATCATGACCCGAGCCGAAGTCAGACGTTCAACCGACTGAGCCCCAGGCGCCCCAGGAAACAGTTGCTTTGAACAACACATTGGGCCAGATGGATTTAACAGATATGTTCAGAACGTTCCATCCTAAAATAGCAGAATATACATTCTTTTCAAATGCACATGAAATGTTCTCCAGAATAGATCCCATAGGCCACAAAGACTATTCAACAAATTGAATTCAACAAATTCAAGAGGATCGAAGTAACTCCGGGAATCTGTTTTGACCACAATGCCATGAAACCAGAAATCAACTGCAAGAAGAAAATCTGGAAAAAGCATAAATATATAGAGGGTAAATAATTGCTACTAAACAATGGGTCAACCAAGAAATCAAAGAGGAAATTAAAAAAAATACATGGAGACAAATGAAAATGAAAAGATAATGATCCAAAATCTTTGAGATGCAACAAAAGCTGTTCTAAGAGGGAAGTGTATAGCATACAGGTCTACCTCAAGAAACAAAAAGAAATACAGGGTTGCCTGGTTGGCTTAGTCGGTTGAGTGTCCAACTTCAGCTGAGGTCATGATCTCATGGTTCGTGGGTTCGAGTCCGGTGTCAGGCTCTGTGCTGACAGTTCAGAGCCTGGAGACTGTCTTCAGGTTCTGTGTCTCCCTCTCTCTCTGACCCTCCCCTGCTCATGCTGTCTCTCTCTCTCTCTCTCCTAGAAATAAATAAAAAACATTAAAAAATTTTTAAAAAAATTAAAAAAAAAAAACAAGAAAAATATCAACCTAACATTACACTTAAAGGAGCTAGAAAAAGAACAAAAAAAAAAACCCAAAACCAGTAGAAGGAAGGAAATTATAATAAAGATTATAGCAGAAATAAATTAATTAAAATTAAAAAAAAAAACCACTAGAACAGACCAATGAAACTAGGAGCTGCTTCTTTGAAAAGATCAACAAAATTGTAAACCTTTTGCCACACTCATCAAAGAAAAAAAAAAAGAGAGAGAGAGAGAGAGAGGACTTGAATAAACCAGATCAAAAATGAAAGAGAAGAAATAACAACTGACACCACAGAAATACAAAGGATTACAAGACTCTTAAATCAGTATCTCTGGAGGTGGAGTAGGGGGAGGTCGGGGGTATGTGGAGAACAGACTTCAGTACCTGTTGAAACTTCCTGGGTGCAGCCAGGTTGAGACCATGGGTGTACACTGTCATGGGAAGGTGAGGTAGTGAGGAACAGCGTGACCACAGGCTGACTGTAGGAGAGGGAGGGACTTTATTGTTTTAACCTTTGAACACCACTGCATAGCTTTACAAAGGTGTTTTATTATAGAACGTCCCAGAGTATAATGAAAGGAGGGAGAACAGGATCGCAAACCCCCATGTACCCATCACCCAGCTTCGGAATTACTCACATCATTGTAACCTTTTAATTTTCCAGCAGGTGGATGTGTTATATATTAAGATAAATATCATGAGAATAAAATATATGTGCCCAAGATGTATCACAGAACTATGGAGATTAAAACCTTGGGGCCAGGGCCCAGGGATCTGCATTTTAACAAGCTTCTTGGTGGGGGGGTAGCCCTCACTGTTGGGGGCAGCACTGGATTCTCTCTGCCTCTGACTAGCCCTCACTGCCTGTATTCTTTTTTTTCTCTTTAATGGGCTCTGGCCAGTTTTTTTTTTTTTTAATATTTATTTATTTTGAGAGAGAGAGAGAGAGAGCGCACAAGCAGGGAAGGGGCAGAGAGGGAGAGAGAGTATCCCAAGCAGGCTCTACAGTGTCAACACAGAGCCCAACATGGGGCTCGAACCCACAAACTGCAAGATCATGACCTGAGCCAAAACCAAGAGTCAGACGCTTAACCAACTGAGCCACCCAGGTGCCCTGGGAAGTTTTAGTAAAGAGAAATTTTGTGTGGTTGACTTTTCACCAGTCTCTTCTGGGATGCTTCTGGTGATGTCAGAATCATGCAGATAGGGGACAGCCAGCATGCATACTCTAGCATTTCCCCCATGCCGTGCCCAACTCGATATTGTTGCCGGTGTAGTTTGGGCCAACATGGCGCCATATTCTGTTTCCTATTTCCTCAAGGCTGGGCAGTTGGTGAGGATGACCAGTTCCACGTCGCCAGGTCTGACCATTTTCAGTCAGCTGGTACCCTGGTGAGTACGTTCCACTTTCCGTAACAAGCTGGAGCCTAGAGCTGATTGACTCCAGCCACTTTTCCATCTCCTTGGCAGCCACCATCTTCCTGTCTGAGGTGTGACCGGCCCCAACCAAGAGCTACCACCAAGACGGGCAGGAGGGAGAAGGGAGAGCGCTCCCACAGTGCAAAGCTCTTCACCTCTGGTGTATTCTTGTTTCTCACTTCCTGGCACTGCTCATTAGCAACGCATGAAGGACACACCGCCTGTGAATATTTTGAAGTCCTTCTTGAACCTTCCATTTTTAGCCCATATAACCTCTCAAAGAATTCCAGTTCAGTGTCCAAGCTGACAAAGGCGTGGGGAGTCCTTCACAACCACCTATAGGTTTCCCTTACACCTCAGGACTGCTTCTTGGCTGTCTGTGGCCTTATAAAGGAGCACAGCTCCCAAGTACCTTTCACAGAAAGACCACCCTGATCCTGGTCCTCTGTCTTCTCTCTCAACAGGGCTTTTAACACAACCCAAGATGGAGGGAAGGGAGAAGAACTCCAGGATAGTTCAGGCTCTTCTTCCTCGAGGCCTGTCTTCAAACAGGTTTTTGCAGATACCAGCGTGGGACACGGACACCCAGTGTTCTAGGCTGGAACCACGGGCTTCGCCAGGTTCCCCGGGCCCTGTCCTCCACCGGAGCAGCCCAGTGAGGATCACAGCTTTCCAGAAGGTAAAATAAAGGGAGAGGGCTGGCTGAGGTGAACCCAGTGCCCTGGGGGTCTGAGCAAGGGTGGGATTACAGGCTCCGGGGACCACTGTGGAGGAGGCTTAGTTTTGAGGGAATGGGGAACAGGTCCTGTTTATCTGGGACTGAGTACTGACTTTGGCTCAGGGCATGATCTCACGGTTCGTGGGTTCAAGCCCCGCGTCGGGCCCTGTGCTGACAGCCAACTCAGAGCCTGGAGCCTGTTTCAGATTCTGTATTTCCCTCTCTCTCTGACCCTCCCGTGCTCTCTCTCTCTCTCTCTCTCTCTCAGAAATAAATAGGGGCGCCTGGGTGGCTTAGTCGGTTAAGCGTCCGACTTTCGCTTAGGTCATGATCTTGCGGTTCTTGGCTTCCAGCCCCGCGTCGGGCTCTGTGCTGACAGCCAGCTCAGAGCCTGGAGCCTGTTTCAGTCTGTGACTCCCTCTCTCTCTGACCCTCCCCTGCTCACACTGTCTCTCTCTCCTAGAAATAAATAAAAACATTTAAAAAAAAAAAAAGAAATAAATAAAACATTTAAAAAAATTTATCTGGGACTTAGTCCAGGCAGAGCAGTTCCAATGAAACCCCCCAAAAATATTTGTCTACAAGGCACTTTGTAGTTTCCCAAGTTCATCCACTTCCCACCCCCCACCTCACCAGATCCTCAGTACAACCCTGTGAGGGTACAGAGCCATCGTTAGCAAACTCATTTCACAGAAAAATAAGACAAAAATGCAGATGAAACTGGGATTCAGAGTGGTTGAGTGATGTACAGCAAAGCCATGACACAAGTGTGTGGCTGGGCTGGGGTTCCGACTCTGGCTTCTGTCTCCTAGCGCTCTTTTCTCCCTGTGACCAGGGTCATACCGGAGGACCTGAGTAATGCTACAGTGTGAGTGTGAACTGAGGCAATGGGGAGCCACAGAAAGGATTTTAGAAGAGCCACAGTTACCATGGGCATGCTGGGCCTTCGGCACGCGTGCTGGTTGAGGGGGCCTGAGTGCTACAGTGGGACTACATCGCTCTAACAGAGAAGGTGGGGTGCTCTACAGGTCAGGGGGACAAGCCAGAGAGGGAGAGCATGGTGGACGGTGGGCCCTGAAGAGAGTCTGCTGAGAAAGAATGGTGTTCATTTATTCATTCATTCTCCCAATCACTCTTTTGTAAGTGCCTTGCCTGTCCTAAGTGTCGTGCTAGGCATTAGGGATGTAATGGTGGATTTGACGACGGGGTCCCCACCCTCACAGGCCTGACATGTTAGGAGATAGCAGATAATAAAGAGCAAATGAAGGGCACCTGGGTGGCTCAGTCGGCTAAGCATCTGACTTCGGTTCAGGTCATGATGTCAGGGTTCATGAGTTTGAGACCCTTGTTGGGCTCTGTGCTGACAGCTCAGAGCCTGAAGCCTGCTTTGGATTCTGTGTCTCCCTCTCTCTCTGCCCCTCCTCTGCTCATGCTCTGTCTCTCTCTCTGTCTCTCCCCCACCAAAAAAAAAACATTAAAAAAAAAATAAAGACCAAATGAACAAGTACAAGAACTTCAAATGTGGTTAAGCATAGGATCTTCAGGAACATATGAGGATGTTTACCCAGTGTCCTGTGGTCCTCAGGGTGGCTTCTCTTGCTGCTGACTGTAATGCGGACTGTGTTCAGGGTCCTGTGGGGGTTCAGGGAAGGGAGGCATCCTTCCTCCTACTCAGAGTGATCCTGGGAAGGCTTCATGGAAGAGGATGCATTGAGGTGGGGTATTCATTCAACAAATATGTAATGAGCACCTCCTGAGTTCCAGGCTCTGCTTTATTTTATTTTATTATTATTTTTAAAAAGATTTTATTTTTGGGGCACCTGGGTGGCTCAGTCGGTTGAGCGTCTGACTTCAGCTCAGGTCATGATCTCACAGTTTATGGGTTCGAGCCTCGTGCTGACAGCTCAGAGCCTGGAGCCTATTTCACATTCTGTGTCTCCCTCTCTCTCTGACCCTCCCCTGCTCTCTCTCTCTCTCTCTCTCTCTCAGAAATAAATAAAACATTAAAAAAAATTTAAAAAGCTTTTATTTTTAAGTATTCTCTATACCCAACGTGGGGCTCAAACTCATGACTCGGAGATCAAGAGTCGCATGCTTTACTGACTGAGCCAGCCAAGCGCCCCCAAGCTCTGTTTTAGATAATCAGTGAACAAAATGAAACAGACCGTATTGCCACCTTCACAGAACTACTGAAAAAAGGGATAGATAATAAGCAAGATAGACAAGTAAAATAGTGTTTCAACTGGTGATGGATGCTCTGGAGAAAGATCAATTGTGGAAAGGGGATACAGAGTGTGTCGGGGGATGGATACTGCATTCTTCAATAGGTGGCCAGGAAAGGCTACGTTTAGAAGATAACATTTGAGTAAAGACCTGAGGGATGTGGGAGAGTGAGCTATGAAATATATACAGTATGGGTGTTTCAGGTAAAGGGACCTGCAGCGCAAAGGCCCTGAGGCAGGAACTTCACTGGATGTTTTCAGATGAGCAAAGAAAGCCAGTGTAGTTGGATCAGAGAGAGAGCAGGGTAGAGTTATAGGAGGGGAGGTCAGAGAATTAGTGAGAGGAGGTCTGGGGACAGATGAGCCTTTGTAGCTTTTACTCTGAGAAGGGAAGCCACTGTCTTGAATAGAGGTCTGGGCTGGCTCAAGATAGAGGTCTGGGCTGGCTCATCTCTGCATACCCCTCAGCATCCAGCACAGGGCTTTCACCTAGAAAATGTCAAAGTGTGATTTTTTTTTTTTTTTTTGGTAGGTGCTCACTTTGATCATTCTCTTATGCAGGGAGAGCTCCAGTGGAGATGAGGTGGGGAATGTAGGGCTAGGTGCACAAATGTGGACAGGAGCTCGCTAGGTCTTCAGAGCAGGCGATGGCTTGAGGAAGGTGGCTGACTGGCAGGGGGGGCTGGAGGAGAGATGGGCGCAGAGGACTAGAGCAGCAGGAAGGAGTAGCGGCCTGGAGTAGAGAAGTAGTAGGCGAGAAACGTCAGCGGGGAAGCTGGCAAGGACTCGGACATGGGTGAGAGAGTAGTTAGGCATAACCTTCAGGGGTCGTTGAGCTGTGTGCTTAGTCCAGGGGGACCTCTGGACAGCACTAGAGAATTCTAGGGAGATGGCCTCTTTCACGACACTTACCATGTTCTGCCTTGTTTTATTTTCTTACCGCTTCCCTTATTCTCACCTCAAGGGCAGGGAGGGTGTCTTACTCATCTTGGCATCACAGTGTCCTATATCCCGTAGGGCATATGACAGGTGCTCAGGCAGCACTTACATGGAGTTATTTTGGATCATTTGAGCTTGAGAAACATGTGCCACCCTCGATTCCATTAGTTCTAGAATCATCCCTCCCCTTTGCATGCTGGTTCAGCCCTTCTACTCCTCAGGCAGCCGTTTTTCGCGGGCCTCTCATCAGCAAGATAGCGTATGCGTATTAAGCCATGATGTTAGTTGGTCATGAAAGGCTGAACATAGCCAGGGGCTGTGTCAAGTTCAGAGTTAGCTAGGCATTTCTCTGGGGCACACAGAAGGAAGTTTCTTTAGAGGCAAGAGAAGTAGCCACTACTGACCCATCAATGCAAACCGTCACCTGCTTCCCTTACATCCCCTGATGCAGCTACTATAGGACCCTCCCATAATATTGTGAGCCTCAATAAATGCCTGTGGGGGTGGGGTAGGGAGAGCAAGGGAGCTGTACTCAAAACTAAACATTCACCCAGACATTTATTGAACATGTTCCACAATGTCTGTGGACATAGGCCTCTGAGCAATTCCATGTATCCTGTGTTCAGATGTCAGCTTCAGGGTTTTATTTTCCCAGAAGCCTCTGGAAATCCCTCCTATAGACTGGGGCTGTTATAGCATCTTGAACTTCCTTAAGCTTATCATTTATAAAATAACATTTTAAATGACTGCTCTCTGGTCTACCTGTTTTTCTAAACTGGAAGCTCGATGAAGGCAAAACCTCAGATTTTTGTCCTCTGTGTGAGCGCAGGGCCTTGTACAACGCAGGCACCATTCAGTTAATGATTATGGAATTAAATAAAGCAGTGATGTGGCATGCTAGGTGGACCCCGAGGATACCAGGGAAGGTTTCCCCAAGTTTGAGCTGGATGTTAGACGAGTAAGTGGTTAATCAGGTAAAGCGATGAGAAACTTCCAGGTAGGGAACAGGCGTGTGCAAAAGTCAGAAGGCATCCTGAAGAAAGGTGTGAAATTCTGTGGTTAGAGCACAGCAGTACAACTGTAAAGCGAGGGCAGTGGAGAGTAGAGGTAACAGAACCACGCACCCATTAAGGTCAAGTTTATAAAGCATAGATAGTGGCAGCAACTCAGGCCAGAGGACAAAGGTGCCGACATCCAAATCACTTGAGAGCCAGGGACCCCACCGGTAGCGCCTCGCACCTCGCCTTGCCGGCAGCACGTGCCGCCTGGCCGCCGCGCACCCCGGCCTGCGTGGGGGCCGAGGGGACTCCCGGGGCGCCCAGGGAGGGACGCCCGGGGCGGGGCGCGCAGGCGCTCTGAGGCCTCGAGCCCCAAGAGGCGGGCGGGTGCGCGCGCTTCCTCGCGCACGCGCGCACGGAGGGGGCGACGGCTGCTGTGACGCTGCTGCGGCGGGCGGGCGGCGGCGCGTGAGGCGCGCGATTCCCCGTGTCTTGGGAGCAGTGCCCCGGCCCCCGCCGCTCCCGCTGCCGCCATGTCGGGCCGGTCGGTCCGGGCCGAGACCCGCAGCCGGGCCAAGGACGACATCAAGAAGGTGATGGCGGCCATCGAGAAAGTGCGGAAATGGTGAGGGGCCGGGGCCGAGAGTGCCAGCGGGAGTTGCGGGCCCTGGCCCAGAAGAGCGCGGGACTAGCAGGCAGGGTGGGAGCCGACTGGCAGGCGCTTGGGGGGAGGGGGGACGGGAGAAGGCGGGAGGAGGGTGCAGCTCGCGTCGGCGTGAGGTCGGAGGGCGAGCCGGCCGCCACCAATCAGCGGGTCGCCCGGCTCGCGAGGCCCGCCCACCTGCCCAAGGGCCGCGCGTCTCCCGGTGGGGCTGCCGGCTTCCGGCCGCGCCGGGGCAGCGGGGTCTCATTATAGACGCCGGACCTCGCGGTTTCGACCCGGCGCCCTCCTAGCTCAGGAGCCTTTTGAGTTCAGAATTGCCCCCAAATAATAGCTGACAATCTCCGGGGGTTTCCCGCCGGCGGGACAGAGCGCTCTGCGTAGTAACTCGCTGTAAGTTTGGTGAGCGCTTCACACTAAACCCACCTGTCACGAGAACAGGTGGGGACATCGGAATCAGTATCCCTTTTTCCCCTAATACCGGTCCACACGCAGCCAGCTGGGTAGGCGTTCTTTCCTCGGTGCTGCCAGCTGTCGGTAAAGCAGTTGAGACCCTATACTCACTTGGAAACGGCTGGTGTAACGTTCATTGCCGGGCCGGTTGACTGCCAATTTTGGCTTTTGAGTTTGTTTAGAGAGCGAGCGAGTGGGGGAGACAGAATCCCAAGCAGCCTCCACACTCAGCGCAGAGCCAGACACGGGGCCGGATCCCATAACGGTGGGATCATGACCTGATCCGAAGTCAGCAGTCGGCGGCTCAACTGAACACCCAAGCACCCCAAGCTGCTGCTTATTTTTTTTAATCAGGAACTTTGATGCATTTTCACATTAAACTTTAACAGGCAACTCTTGGCACCAACTTCATGAGTCCTTTTCTCTAGCTGACAATTAGAAATAGTTTTAAAACCCAAGTAGGGGTTAGCCCCCTCCTAGCCGGAGACGTACAGCCCTTCGTCCGTCCACCCCCTTTTAGAGGCATTGTTGCCTTGAATTTTCTTTTTTTTCCTTTTGTGTGCTTATTCATTTTTGCACAAGTTTAAGTCCTTTATCTCTTTATATGTAAAGGCTTTATATGTAGTTGGGACTCATACATATTAGTTAAGTAATTAATGATTTCTTTTCTCCTCCAAATCTAATCCTCCTAAGGTTTTTTGGTGAAACCTAAGAATCGGCACATCTTTCTCTTCGGGCTGGCTCCGTCCCTACCAGCAGTTTAGGCCAGATGACCATCCTCTCTCACCTGGAACTCTCAGCTTTTATGGTCTCCTTGCTTCAACTCTTCCTCATTTACTCAGTCCGTTCATCACATTACAGTCAGAGTGATTTCACTTTTTTCCAAGTGTAAATATTATCACAGCACTCCCACGCTTAAGAAACAATGCTTCAGTGACCTCTTCTCCTTTTATGTTAAAGACCAAAGATGATCCTTCCTACCTCACCTGCCTGGTTCAAACTGGCTGCTTTCTTGGGGGTTGATGGCCATCTTTCAGCTAGGGCCATGTGCTACCTGGCATCCTCCTCTTCCCTCTCCTCTTCCTTGCCTATTAACTCCTAGATCTGTTCAAAAACTGCTTTCATGGGGTGTGTGGGTGGCGCACTTGGTTAAGCCTCAGACTTGGGCTGAGATCATGATCTCATGGCTTGTGGATTTGAGCCCTATGTGCTAACAGCTCACTTTGGATTCCGTGACTCTCTTTCTCTGCCCCTCCCCAGCTCAAGTTCTGTCTCTCCTTCAAAAATAAATATTTAAAAAAAATTGTTTTTAATTGCTTTCTCAAGGGACACATTTCGAGATCCCCAGTCTAAATCAGGTCCCTTCCATAGTACTTCCCACAGTTGTATTAGCTTGAATCGAAAGACATTTCCTATATTTGGCTTTTTAACTTAACAGAAGTGGAAATTCGATGTGGTTAAACCTAATGATTAAGTGACTCTGAATTGTTTGGTATTTGTTTCCAATTGGAATGGAGGCTCTGTGAGGCTAGGGACTGTAAGCCTTGCTCCCTGTGTGCCCAAGATCTAGCACAGGGTCATATGTAGCAAATATTTATTGAATAAATGAGGAAGCTTTGTATAGGAATTAATTTCAGTGTCTTAAATGTGTAGTTCATTCTTCTTTCTGTTTGCTGAAAAGCATCCTCAATATCAGTAGTCACAACAGTTTTACTTTTTTTGCTTTTTTTGTGACCTCACGGTTTTTTTAAAATTTTTTCTAACATTTATTTATTTTGGAGACAGAGAGACAGAATTTGAGCGGGGTAGGGGCAGAGAGAGAGGGAGACACATAATCTAAAGCAGGCTCCAGGCTCTGAGCTGTCAGCACAGAGCCTGATGCAGGGCTCGAACTTCCGGACCATGAGATCATGACCTGAGCCGAAATCAGGCGCTTAACCACCTGAGCCACCCAGGTGCCCCATTGTGACCTCACATTTGGACCTGAATTTTTCAGAAGCAATACTTCAGGCTCCCCTACTCTGCTTGTCCATAATCTCATCCTTATTCAAGAATGGGGAAGGAAACTCATTTTTTAAGGCTTATCTCAAAAGTAACTTCCTTTGTAAAATAAAACCTTAAAGCCATCTTTCGTGGCTTAGTCTTCACCTCTTTCAGAAACCAGTGTAAGACTTGGAAGCATCCGGTCCTGTTCCTGGGATAATTTTGGAATGGAATTGTGTTTCAACCTAGAGTTCCACAGGAGTCCTCGGAGTTCTCCTTTGCCGTGGGATTTCCTAGTCTTCCTGTCTTTTCAATTGCCTTATCACCTTCATGTGTTACATTGATTTCCTTTCTTGACTTTTCATCCCCATATGCCTATATGGTCAGGGCCATATCTTACACATCCTTTATCTTCTGCAGGGTCTTGTATAGTAGGGCCTTAAAAATATCAGTGGAATAGGGGCGCCTGGGTGGCTCAGTCGGTTAAGTGTCCACCTGCGCTCAGGTCATGATCTCACGGTTTGTAAGTTCGAGCCCCGCATCTGTCTCTGTGCTGACAGCTACCTCAGAGCCTAGAGCCTGTCTTTGGATTCTGTGTCTCCCTCTCTCTCTGTCTGTTCCCTGCTCACGCTGTCTCTCTTTCTCTCAAAAATAAATTTAAAAATTAAAAAAAAATAAATATCACTGGAATGAATTAATTTTTGGAAAATAAAGAAGTAATGCCTGGTAGATACCAGAGTTTAAAAATGTGCTGGTACTCCGTGTAGTCAGTGAGGTAAAAAGGGCTTCTTTGCTACACTGTACATGAGGAAAGGCAAGTAGAGGGTTCAGAGCCAAAGGAATTTGTTAGAGACATCTTTTGGAAGGGTTGATTGTGCATCTAAAGGTAAACTATAAGGGCGCCTGGGTGGCTCAGTCGGTTAAGCATCTGGCTTCGGCTGAGGTCATGATCTCGCGGTTTGCGGGTTCGAGCCCCACATCAGGCTCTGTGCTTATAGCTAGCTCAGAGCCTGGAGCCTGTCTTTGGATTCTGTGTTTCCCTCTGTTTCTGTCCCTCTCCGGCTCACGCTGTCTTTTCTCTCTCTCAAAAATAAGTAAAAACATTAAAAAAAAAAAAAAGTTGAACTATAATTTGATGGAGAGGAAGTTTGGAAGGCATTTAAGAATGAAGGAATGTGGGGCACCTGGCAGGCTCTCTGGGAAGAGCATGTAACTCTTGGGTCCTGAATTTGAGCCCCATGTTGGGTGCAGGGATTACTAAAATAAATTTAAAAATTGGTGGGGGTGCGTCTGGGTGGCTCAGTCAGTTAACATCTGATTTGGGCTCAGGTCCTGATCTCCCGATTCATGAGTTTGAGCCCTCTGTCAGGCTCTCTGCTGTCAGTGTGGAGCCCGCTTCAGATCCTGCCCCACTCAAAATTAAATAAACATTAAAAAAAAGTTATTTTTAAAAGATTGAAGGAATGAGCTGCTGAAAAGTTTAAAATCACATTATGAACAGAACATCTGTTTTACTATTTATCGGTTTTAAGAAGTGTCTTTCTTTCAGGGAGAAAAAGTGGGTGACTGTGGGTGACACGTCCCTTAGGATATTTAAATGGGTTCCTGTAACAGACAGCAAGGAGGTAAGTGTGGAAGAAAATCAAAACAACAAACAGGTACCATTTCCTTCCTTCCTTTCTTTCCTTGATTGTCTCTTAATTATAAAGGAATTTATTTCCCCAGAATTGAGGTGAAAGTACTTTAGGGCACCCTCTGTGGTTGATCTGTGGAAAGCCTCTCTCTCTACCCTCTTTATTTCCTTCCCTTAATGCATTCTTCTTTTCCAAGGCTTGGTGAACCACAGCCCAGGCCTGCTCCCTGTGATAGTCAATATGGTTTAATTAGAGCATAGCTTATGCCCATTGATTTCCTTATTGCCTGTGGCTGCTTTTGAGTTCTAATGGCAGAGTTGAGTCATTGGCGTAAGACCTAAAGGCCCACAAGGCCTGAAATATTTCTTATGTGGCCTTGTAAGAGGTTTGCTGATTCTTGCTCTTAGCTGATTAGCTGTCCACTATAGTGTATTATATGTGTCTTAAATGTATATATCCTTTTCTGATTCCTCTTGCATGGGTTTCTGTGGATGGCTGTGTATTCTTGGAAACTACATAGCATTGTATCATGTTCGTGTTTTAAAATTTGTAGAGCATTGTGCTAAAAAACTGGTGTCTTTTCATCAGCCTCGTTTTTGAGAACTCTCCACTTTTCTGTAACTGTAAATAGAATTATTAACTTCGAATCTTGCATAGTATTTTCTTATATGCAGTGGTCACATCTACTTTGCTTGAGTGATAAACATGTAGATTGTCTCCAACTTTTTTTCCTCGAATTGTTTTTAAAAAGCTCAAATATCGGGGCGCCTGGGTGGCTTAGTCGGTTAAGCGTCCGACTTTCGCTTGGGTCATGATCTCACGGTTCGTGGGTTCAAGCCCCGCGTCGGGCTCTGTGCTGACTGCCAGCTCAGAGCCTGGAGCCTGTTTCAGTCTGTGACTCCCTCTCTCTCTGACCCTCCCCTGCTCACGCTGTCTCTCTCTCTCTCTCCTAGAAATAAATAAAAAATGTTAAAAAAAATTTAAAAAAATGTTTAAAAAAAAAAAAAAGCTCAAATATCAAACACAGACAGTAAATAAAACGTAAATGTGTCGTCAGTATAACAGGAAAACATAAAGCTAGTACCCTTGTGAAAACCACCCAAATCAACAAACAGACCATTACCAACTTCCCCAGAGGCGTGTGTTTGACTCTTGCCGGCGTCCCCAGCCCCACTAGAAGAAATGTCTTTCGTACTTTTGCTTTGCTTACCACTTTTCTAGTCCTTTGTAAATATTTGTAACTTTATATAAACAGCATCATGAAGTATCTCTTTTCCTGTATCTTGCCTTCTGTGCTCAGCATTAGGTTTGTACCATTCACCCATGTTGTCTTTGGAGTCATTTGTCCCTTTTCATCGCTGCATGGAATTTTATCACAGGCCCGTGCCCTGATTTACCTCTCTGGTCCTCCTGTAGATGGCTATTTGGGTTGTTCCCCGTTTGGGGTAATAGGAACAACGCTCCTGTGAACATTCTTATTTAGCGTATGTGTCAGGCTGGGCATGGGTTTTCCTAGGAGCTGTTCCTACAAGTGGAATTGCTGGGTCTTACAGTATGTGTGTGTTGACCTATAGGAGCTAATGCTAAACCGTTTCTCAGACTGGTTATGCCACTTTACACTCCCACCAGGAATAGAGTTCTCATTGCTCTCAATCCTCTACAGCTGGTATTGTTACTTATATGTGAAGATAAGTCATGATTTTAGTTTGGTAACTGCTTATGTAATAACTAATGAAATTGGACACATTTTTAATGTTTAGGAATGAACCTTTTGGATTTCTTATTTCAGGAAGCACCTCCTTAAGTCTCTTTGATTGTTTTTTTCTATATGACTTATGGGAATTCTGTATTCTGGACCCAAAGCCTTCATTGATTGAATACTATCCATAGCTTTTTCCATTCCGTGGCTTGTCTTTGCACTCTCTTTAGGCTGCCTTGACTAACAGAACTTTTAAATGTTTTAAAGCCTTTTCCTTCTTTGAGGCCACAAAGATCATCTTCATACAGTCTTCTAAAAGTTCATTATTCACTTCTCATTTATGACAACACCTGGCACTGATTTTTGTATATTTTCAATTAGCAATAATCGTGCCTTGGATAAACCTCATTGGCTATGATACTGCCACTGCGCAAAGCTTGATTAATGTGTATTTTGAAGTAGGGGCCTGATTTCATTTTTTTACGCACGGACGTGCATTTGTCCCAGCACTAGTTATTGAAAAGACTGTTCTTTTCCTCCTGCTCTGTAGAGCCACCTTTGTCATATTTCAAGTGTCCAAATGTGCTTTCTACCAAAAACTCTAGCTTTTTGGTAGCATAGATGACACCCCTTAAACCATTCCATCCTTCTGGAGGACTTGTGGGTTAGATGCCCGGGAGCAGGCTTGCTGTCCCGGGCCTGCACATGAATTGATACTACTGACTGCTGTCCGATCTCTCTTCAGAAGGGCTGCCCCAGTGTAGTTAGCCCACTTCCTCAGGATGCTGGGGTTTCACACCGCCATGACTTCATGGCATTTGATACTACGGATCCTGCCAGTCTGTTCAAGCTGTTTATTTTGCGTTTCTCTGATTACTCAGGAGGTTGATAATTTTCTCTCTTCAGGTTTCCATTCAGATTTCCTTTTTATCCATTTAAATATCCTCTCTTGTGATTTCTTTTTAATTTTTTTTTGTATTGGGTTTTCTGTCTTTTCTGATTTGCATGGATTCGTTGGTATCATAGATACAGAAAACTCTGGTCACTTTTGTATATTGTAGATATCTTTGTCTGACATGTTACTGTCTAGAACTTTGTCAACAGCGTCCTTTAAATTTGTGTCAAACTAATCAATTCTTTTGTACGGTTTTTGCTTTCTGAATCTTGTTTGAAAATTATTCTCCACTATTTGGTTATAAAGAACATCATCTCCTGTTAGGTTGTTTTTTTGTTTTTGTTTGTTTGCTTTTTAGGTTTATTTATTTATTCTGAGAGAAACAGAGACAGTGTGAGCCAACGAGGGGAAGAGAGAGAAGGAGAGAGAGAGTCACAAGCAGGCTCCACACTGTCAGCACAGAGCCAACGCAGGGCCGCACTCACGAACCATTAGATTGTGACTGGAGCCGAAATTAAGAGTCAGTCCTGTTAGGTTTTTTATTGTTGTTGTTGTTGTTTTTTAATGATGGAGATATGAATCTAATTTTAATTTTCCTTCATACAGACAGCTATTTCCCCTAATGCTATTTACTCTTTCTCCACTGATTTGGTACGTCATCTGTGTTGTGTGCCGTATTCATATCTAGGTTGTTTTTCAGCTCTCCATTCTGTTTTGTTGTTATTTTATCTCCTCCTGCACTGGAATGATTTTTATTTATCATCAGTTTTTAGTTTTTATTAATATTAAGTAGGGCGAGTTTTCTCTCTTGCTGTAGGTTTATTGGGAAGATGGCCTTTATTAAAATAAAAATTCCCAGGGTGCCTGGGTGGCTCAGTTGGTTGAGTATCCCACTCTTGATTTCAGCTCAGGTCGTGATCCCAGGGTCGCGGGATCGAGACCACATTGGGCTCAGCTCTGAACATGGAGCCTGCTTGGGATTCTCTCTCTGCCTCTCTCTCAACCCCTCTCTCCCACTAGTGCACACACACTCTCTCTCTAAAATATTAACAATAATAACAATAAAATAAATATGCCTTCTCTTGTTAGGTTTCTAAGAGTTACTAAAAATTATGAATAGATGTTGGACGCTATCCAGCTGCTTTTCCTGAGCTTACTGAAATAAAATGTTCATGTGATTTTCCTCCTCTAATGTTTAATGTATTAGTATGGTGAATTATATTAATAAAATTTCTGATGTTGACACTTTTACATTCTTGCATGCCTAAGAGAAATTCTACTTGGATATGCTTCCACCCATATGACGTGGTATTCAATTCACATTTAAGATATTTCATGAGATACTTGCATCTGGGTCATAAATGAAATTGGTCTATAATTTTCTTTTAATATGCTATCTTTACCTTGTTATGGTATTAAGAATTACATTAACGTCCTAAAACAAATTAGGCAATTGTGCCTTTTTTTTGATTTCTAGAACAAAGTAAGAAAGTTTGGTAGAACTCACTTTTAGTACTTTCTGGGCGTTTCGTTGAGAGATGGTCATTATGGTGGTTTTAATGGTGATTGATGTATTTAGATTTTCTCTTTTTTTTGTAATTATTTTGCATTTTATGTATTTCCCAGAAATTGGTTGTTTAAGAGCGTGTAGTGCTAGGGCCTCCCCCTTTCTTCATTTCCTCATGAGTGTGTAGCAACAAGGCTGGGCACTTCCCGGCTGGCCAGTAATGCTAAACTTTTGGCAGTGCACTCAGTCTTGTCTAATAAAGAATTAATTGGCCCTGTTCAAATGCCAGCAATGACCCTGGTATGTAGTTATTCATAATATTCATATTACCGTAATATGATCCAGTTTATGGTCTCTCCTAAAATCTTTATCCAAAAATCTTGTAATTTTTGTTCATCTTTTCTTTTGTTTGCTTTGTTCTCTATTTCATTAGTTGTTGCCATTGTTATTTCCTTTTATGTTTTTTTGGGTTTACCCTGTTGTTCTTTTTCTAGCTCCTTGTATTAAACTTAGCACTTTATTTCTAGTTTTGTTTTCTTTTCTACACAATACATTTCACTTTAGGGATGTCTGGCTGGCTCAGTCAGTGGAGCGTGCAACTCTTGATCTCGGAGTTGTGAGTTTGAGCCCCACGTTAGGAATAAAGTTTACTTAAATTTTTTTTCACTTTAGTCGTCTCCCAAATTTTCACATATATGCATGTCAAAATGTCATCAATAGTGTAATTGTTTTGGGGCACCTGGGTGGCTCAGTCGGTTAAGCGTCCAACTTCGGCTCAGGCTATGATCTCACGGTTCGTGGGTTCGAGCCCTGTGTAGGGCTCTGTGCTGACAGCCAGTTCAGAGCCTGGAGCCTGTTTCAGATTCTGTGTCTCCCTCTCTCTGACCCTCTTCTGCTCACGCTGTCTCTCTCTCAGAAATAAACAAAAACATTAAAAAAAATAGTGTAATTGTTTTAAGTTTTTCATTAATTCCTCTTTAGTTTCCTCTTTTGTGAGATTATGACCTGAGCCGAAGTTGGACGCCTAACTGACTGATCTGCCAAGGCGCCCCTTTAGTTTCCTCTTTAAAGTTTATTAGTTTTTAAAAATATTTATTTATTTATTTTTGAGAGAAAGCATAAGCAGGAGAGGGACAGAGAGAGAGAGGGAGACACAAAATCTGAAGCAAGCTCTCGGTCCTGAGGTGTTAGCGCAGAGCCCTGAAGAGGGGCTCGAACTCACAAACCATGTTTGATCTGGACTGGTACATGATTGATTTTTGGACCATTTACTTGTGATTAAAACAAGTATAGTCTCTAGGTATGAAATTAAACAATAAACAAGCATTTCTTATGTTACCCAGATTTTCTGTATCCTTATTTTTTGTACGTTTGGGCTAATATTACAGTTGCATTACTCACACCAAATTTCCTCATGTTGGTGGTTCTTCAAAACAACTTTCCAGTATCCTTTTCTTTCTGAGGAGACCTACTGTGTTTTATTGAAATTCTCATGTCCTGTTAGTGTCCTTCTTCCGGTGTATTTGTTCTGTTTCTCGTCTTTCCTGGTGCTTGTTTCCTCCGGCGTCTGGTTAGTCTCTTCTGTGCACTCTGTGCACTCAGTTTTTATTCCCAGGGGACTCTGGGCTGCCGTGGCCAGCAGTATGTAACTGAGGGAGGACGTAAGCCCGGGCTCTGGGTTTCCTTCCTCTGAATGAATTTAGGCCATTGTGTGAGCCTTGGGATTCAGCCTTTCCCTTATCCCCTCTCCCTCTCCCTCTTCCTCTGCCCACCACCCGCCTCCCCAGGGAAGTCCCTAGTACCAGTCTTCCAGGTGCCACTTTGTCTGGATGCCATGCATCCTTCCTTGTCATTGCCAGCCCCAGGGAGCTGGTGGGTGGAAGTTAGGGGGGCTCTGGAACCACCCTTTAATTTTCATCCAGCCTGGCTCTAGTGGTGCCACTACCCACAAGGGGCTAAAGGTCAGGAACTTAAATCTCCTGGTACGTGGGGAAGGGGACGCACTGGGAGAAAGCCCCACCCCACCCCAGTGCGTTTCGCACGCGTAAGCCCCTGGCCCTTTCCTAATTCAAATTCTGCCTGCCAGGGGCACTTGAGTAGCTTAGTCTGTTAGGCTCTCTCTCTCTCTCTCTCTCTCTCTCTCTCTCTTTCTCTCTCTCAAAATAAACACTTAAAACAATAACACATTCTCCCTGCCCAGGACCCAGCTCCCTTTCTTCTCCCAAGGGCTTCTCACAGTGTTTGCTGAGGTCCATCAGTTTATCTGTCCTCCAGTGGTCCACGGTGGTGTGCCATCCTCTAAGGTACCAGTATAGACCTGCTACATTAGGCAGAATGGGAGACGATGATCAAATTGGTGAAGAGGAAGTGGGAAGAATCCAAGGGAATGGGACACCGCTGACCAGAGAGTAGATTGGCACAGACTTCACGCGGGTCAGGCTGTTGTCACGTGTGCATTGAAAAGTTTTCAGTGATGGCGGCGCTAATGAACTGCATGGCGGGAGTCCTTCCACAGTGTATGGTCCCCTCAGTGTGTACTTTAAATGCCTTACAAGTTTAGTTGTCAGTTATACCTCAGTACAGAGGACGGGGCGGGGGGTAGTTTTCAAAATGTTTATCCCTTTGATCTAGAAGTTTTATCTCTAGGAATTTATTTTCAGGAGATAATCATGATGTGTACAAGGTACATCTACACTGTTGAGCATTACAATATGGTTCAGAGTGTTTGAGAATTGCAAGCAAAATAAAGACTGTATTGTGGAGAATTCATTAAGTTATCGTGCACGGTTATCTTGTAAAGCTGTGTAACCATTATAAAAGATGTTATAGCAGTGGCAAAGGAAAAAAATTTTTAAAGATTAAAATTAAAATTAAAAGATTATTTTTTTAATGTTTATATTTACTTTTTAAATTCTTAAAAAATTTTTTAATGTTTTATTTATTTCTGTGAGAGGGAGAGAGAGAGAGAGAGAGAGCGTGAGCAGGGGAGGGTCAGAGAGAGAGGGAGATACAGAATCTGACAGAGCTAGTCGTCAGCACAGAGCCCGACGCGGGGCTCGAACCCACGAACCATGTGATCATGACCTGAGCCAAAGTCAGACGCTTAATCGACTGAACCACCCAGGCACCCCCATTTACTTTTTAGAGAGTCATGAGGTATAGTGTATTTCAAGAAACATAGTATGTTTATACTTTTTGATCTAGAAGGAATTTTTTTGGTGTGAATTTATCAAAATAAAATGACCCAGAGAAGAAATGAAACTTGAGAATCATAGGTTTATTCCTAGTGGCCATAAATAAACACAACCTGAAATAAGTTGAAGCTAAATGACCAATAGGTGAGGGGTACCTGGGTGGCTCAATTGGTTAAGCGTTTGACTCCTGATTTCAGCTCAGGTCATGATCTTGCAGTTTGTGAGATCGAGCCATACCTCTGGCTCCATGCTGACAGCACAGAGCCTGTTTGGGATTTTCTGTCTCTCTCTCTCTTTCTCTCTCAAAATAAATAAACACTTATAAAAAATGCCTAATAGGTAAGAAGCGATTAAGGAATTTATGGTTTATGGAATATAATGCAGCTAGTAAAAATTGTGTTTCTGTAGTTCATGTGGTGAAATGTAAAGTCTAATTGGGTTAAAAGTATGTCTACATGTGGAAAAATTGAAGGGAAAGACTTGCATGAGGGTGTACAGTTGATCATTGCAGAGAGAGGATTGAGAGCTGTTACCAAACATTAAATGCCTGTGCAATAAATAGACCTGTATAAGAAGTATAAATTAGTAAATTTGAGATTACCCAGATTTAAGCTTTGGCCCCTCTGACTTGCAAATGTTTGCATGGATTGTTTCCTTTCCTGTGGGCTTGTGTATCACAAGCTAGTGCTTACCTTTGCACTGCGGTCACCCACATGTGTAACCTGCATCCTGCTCAAAGGAAATGATGTTCTAGGCCAAGGTGGACATGGGCAATCATTTTGAGTAGATGGGTCGATTGTCAGGAATCCAGGTAGAGGGACTCCTTTGTCCCGTCTCCATTCACATTACATATAAAGCGACTCCTTCCTTTGTCCATTCTTTCACTTTTTCCTGCTGTGCTACCAAAACAAGAATCCTTTTCGAATGAGTACTCTGCATTTCTTGTCCATCCATACAGGGAAAGGTTGGATAGAGTGTTTGCTCAAGGCAGGAGGCAGAAGAGAACCACAGGGAGCTCTAGTGGAAGCCTGTGTATCTGCTTCTCACCTTTGAGTCATATTAGTTCTGGAAGGGTCCATTTTACAACATAGAGACACTGAGACTTGGAGACTCCTTGTCCAGGATTCTGTTATTCCCTGGGTCCTGGATTCTCAAACTATTGTCGTTACCCGTGTTTAGTTGTAATCCAGACCTCAGGTGTCTTCTGTAGCACCCATCTACCTCTCTCTGGGTCTTCCGCTTGGCTCTGTCATATTCCTCTTTTTTTCCTTTTCTAGAAAGAAAAGTCCAAATCGAACAGTTCAGCAGTCCGGGAACCTAATGGCTTTCCCTCTGATGCGTCAGCCAATTCCTCTCTCCTTCTTGAATTCCAGGGTGAGTTGCATCCATATGTCTTCCTTGCAGGAAAAGCAGCACTTAGATGAACCTGTTAATAACGAGAAGAATAGCTTCGTGTGTCACTTCAGTGCCTGCTGTTTTGCTGGTATCTTGCTGACACTTTACATCAAGTCTTTTCATTTAAACCTCACAGCGACCCTGCAAGGTAGATGATGGCGGCTTCATTCTCCATTTAGGAAAACCGAAGCTCAGAGAGATGGAAGTTCTGTATCTCAAGGTACATAACTAGTAAGTGACAGGCCCCATGTCAGGTTCTGGTTCTTTGGATCAGAAGCTCTTTTCTTTAGACTGTATGTTTTATGATAACAGTGCCTTAGACTAGGCCACCCAAAGCCAGGGCCTCTCCTGTCCCCTGTCAGCAAAGTTCCTCCTCCAGAACCAGTCTGCAGTAAGTGTCCCGCCTGTGGCAGCACTATGGTCCCAGTACTGCCTTCGCACCTGCGTGGTGGCTGCTGTTCAGAAGCACCGATCTTCAGGTTTTTGTCCTTCCCTCGGCCTGTGACCTAAAGCAGGCAGTTATCCTCATCCCTGTTGAAGGAAGCGGGTGCTCCGAGAAGAGGTGTTTGCCTAAGCTCAAAAGTGACAGAGCTTTATTCTTTTTATAATAGAATGTTGCTTCCGTGTTAGCATAGAAGACAGTGGTCTTTGTAGGAGTAAAGACTAGCTTGGCACGAGACTGGGAGCGTGCAGGGGTCCTCCCCCTCCCCCAGCCGCCTGAGGTCAGGGAGCGTGCTGGAGGAAGGAGAATATGAGGGAACGATTTCCTAGCTGTGTGTGGGCTGTCCAGTAATCCCAAAGCTCTGGGAGACCCACGAGGCTCTGTTTCCTCAGTGCGGCCACCATCTCATCCCTTTCATTCAGCGAACATTTTCTGAACTCCTACTGTGTGCCGGCTGCCGGGTACCGCACTGGAGATCCCGCAAGGACAAGTAAGCCCCGAGCCTGCCTGCACAGAGCGTATGGAAATTGGTGTGTAAAATACTAATCGTAGGCGTGCACAGGATACAACAGAAGCATGATAGGGTGGTCATTTCCGCCCACAGGAGCCTGGGACACGGAGGAAGTGATGCTTGAGCCAAATGGTGGCCTGCATCAGGGCTTCCCGGGAAACCGGAAAGAGCAGGCCCTACCGGCCACCTGTGCGTGAGGCAGGTCTAGGTTAGTCCACGTGGCTGGAGCCGAGGCCGCAGCACGAAGCCTGCTGTGTGGCAGGACAGTCAGCAGTAAGCCTGTAGGTCAGAAAGGTTTTGTAGGTTGTGATAGGGCCATGTGTGCCTGCAGGGCGGCCCTGGGATTCGAATTAGATCTTTGTGCCGCAGAAAACCGCTGAAGATTCAGAGGGATGGGTCTGGCACAGTGTGAAGTGCGTGTGGGAGTACAGCAGACTGAGGGAAGGGCGGCCAGGCGGCTGCTGCAGGAGGCCGGGACAGAGACCAGGAGGCCTGGCCGAAGGCACGGGAGAGGAAGGGACGGACACCAGTGGCGTCAGAGCGGTAGGATGGGTCAGATTTGGTGACGGGCTGCTGGAGGCGAGGGAGCAGAAGGAGCTTTTGACTCCTTAGTTTTTAACTTAGATGGTGAGTTTAAGCCTTTGGACAGACTGTCCCAGGTGGTAATTTCTTGGTCCTTGAGATGGCCAGGTGGAGCCTGGGCTGCTGACCAGCCCGAGTGACTGCCTCCAGATACCACCACGCGTCTTATGATAGCCGAGAATGCCAGGCACATTTTAGCGTTTTCTACACCTCTTGTGTTATGGGAAGAGTTGAGAGGCACAGCTACATCACTCCCTTCCACTGGACGGTGAAAAACTACCAGGTCCAAACTATACTTAGTAAGAAAGAGGGGATTACTAAGTATACGCTGACCTTCCCGAAATGTAAATGCTGCACAGACTTAAAGATTTTGGCTGCATCTGGTGCTGAGAATAATGTGTTGTAAAAGAGAAAATGTTTAAATGAATCATCTTAGGCTGTGGATAATTTGCCCTGTCTTGGCTTGTTTGCCTTCGGTTCTGGGGGCATCAGTAGCAACGATCATTGTATTTGGTTGCGCCCGTGGCTGCCTAAGGAGACCCAGGCCCTTGGCTCTGTACCGTTACTCTCAAGAAAAATGACTACTCTCAGCTGTTGTCTTTGTCATGTTTGGTTTTCAGATGAAAACAGCAACCAGAGCTCTGTGTCTGATGTCTATCAACTCAAGGTAGACAGCAGCACCAACTCAAGCCCCAGCCCCCAGCAGAGTGAGTCCCTGAGCCCAGCACACACCTCTGACTTCCGCACAGATGACTCCCAGCCCCCTACTCTGGGCCAGGAGATCCTCGAGGGTGAGTCACAGTTGACCCAGGACGAGCGTCTTGGAAGGGCCTGTGCTCTTGATGTTTCTGTTCTTTAGAGGAAGAGGTTAGAGACAATGCCTTGGGCCTGGCAGCCTTGAGCCATTTGTCAACGTTTGAGCTGTTTTGGGGGAGGGTTGTGTTTTCCCCTCTCACAGAATGAAAGAAGAAAACAAGGAACACAATTGAGTGCCAGGCCTGTGTAAGGCACTTTTCATATTTGATACCTGGTATAATTTTCTCAGAGACCCTGAGAAATAGCAGTTGTCATCTCCATAGTACAGATGACAAAGTAGAGTCTTAGACTAAACTGCTTGTCTGAGATCGCATAGCTAGCGCCTGGTGGAACCGGATGTCTCCAATTTCATTCCTTCTGACTTTAAAGATTATACTCTTTGCATTATGTCCTGCACATTTCCTCTGATGACATATATTGATTCTCTGGCCAGTGTTGCTCTTTCCCCAGATGCCTCCACATAGCTCTTAGGGAAGCTGCCCTGGCTTGAGGCAGATTCCACAGGAGTGTCCTGCCTTGGGAAGCCCTGCAGTTGTACTGACCTTGCTGCTTTTTCAGAGCCCTCCCTGCCCGCCTCAGAAGTTGCTGATGAACCTCCCACCCTCACAAAGGAAGAACCAGTTCCGCTAGAGACCCAGGTAAGGAGCCTTTGGGTTTCCCAGTTTCTGAAAAAAAGTGAGGACTCTGGTGATGTGAATCGGACCTTACAGCGTCAAATGTGCTGTGACCAGGGTGGGGAGGCAGCAAGGGAAGCTGAATGTCTCCAGGTTACATGGCAGGGGCAGAAGTTTGTTTATCTGCAAGAAGGTTGGGGGTGGGCTTCTGGGCTGTAATTAGGGTGGGCGGGGAGGTTCTGGTACAGAGGGATGGCCCTATAATTTCATGCTCTGACTGCTCCTAGATTGCTGAGGAAGAGGAAGACTCAGGTGCCCCACCCCTGAAGCGCTTCTGTGTGGACCAACCCGCAGTGCCGCAGACAGCAACAGAAAGCTAGCACCGTCCTGGCGCCCTCCGCCTCCTGGCCCCCTGCCTCTATTTATTGCATTCTGGTTCTGGCCGTGCTTTGTTGCTGGGGTAAGGGCAAGCACTGGGGTCCAGAGCTTGCACATAGGAGCCTTCTGGGCTGGAAGGTTGGCATAGGACTTGGGGTTATAGCATCATCTTCCCGTCCCTGGCACCTGTGTCTGCTTGCTCCTGAGAAGAGGAGCACTCATATTCTTTTTGCACCCCACGTAGGCTGGGGCATCAGCCATCCCGAGGTTCATGTGTCACCTCCAGGTAGCAGTCTCTGCTCCAGAACCTCTGGACTGAGCTGCTGGCTCTTCTACAGGAGGAGAGATGTGGAAGGCACTCTCTAGAGAAGAGAGTGTCCAGGGTTACTTGAACTTGAATGGAGACCGTAGATTCATGGACTTTCCCGTCGGGCTAGGGGCCTGTTGGAGAAGGCCTGGCAGAGTCTTCGGAGGGAAGGGGAGGCTGTACATGAGGGCGGAAAAGTCCGCATAGATTTCTTGCTGTCCTGACACTTCTGCCCATTTCTGACGTTATCCCGCCTCTCATGGGCTCTTCAGCTGCTGACAGTCCTTTGTCCTCTGCTCTAACCACTCCCTTCCCCCAACACACACACACACAGCTTTCCCTGTTTTCACCTGTACGTTTCATTCCAGCATCCCCTGCCTCCTGCCACAGACTCTGCCCCAGCAAGGATTTGAGGTTCTGCCAACAGTACCCCTCCCCCACAGTACTCCTTCAGCTCAGACTTTCTAGAAAGTTCCCTCTTCTTTGAAATCTGCATGTTTAATTGAACTTTGTGATTTTATTTTTTGTTCAAAAAAGTTTAAGAAAATGGAAATGGGCAACAGTGAGTGAAGACATATTTTAGCACTGAATAGAATATTTTTAAAATTAAACTATTTGAAATACGTCTTGCTGGTATTTGAGTGCTTCCTTCTTGAAGGTTGTGGGGGCAGGGCCTAGTGGGGCGGTGGGTGAGTGCCTGCCAATTGTCTTACTCCTACAGAGGGACTTTCTGATAGAAACGATTTGGAGACCCCCTTTGAAGTTGCCATGTAGTCTAATTCACTCTTCTGTCCCTGTGTACACTGAATCCAACCAGCATATGTTTGCCATGGCTCTGGTCCTTAGGAGGCATTCGTGAGTGGTTTTTTTTTTTCCTTTTTTCCTTTTTTAGCTTATGGTAAAGTGTACATAACATCAAATTTACCATTTTAGTTATTTAAAAGTATACAGCTCAGTGGCATTAAGTACATTCGTGACATTGTGCAGCCATAGCTAGCTCACTCCAAACATTTTCATGACCTGGGACAGAAACCCCAGACCCGTTAAAGAGGTGCTTTGTGTTTGCCACTTCCCCGAGGCTCTGGCAATCATAGTCTGCCTTCCATACAGGAATTTCTTTTTGGGCTCCTGATTCCTAAGGAAACCAATAGAGTCATGTCATGGTGGAAAAGAATTCTACATTCTGTATGTTCAAGAATTTCATTCCAGTATGCCCTAAAGTGATTCCACTGATCTCTCTTAGGGGCTTCCAGGTATCAGGGATGAGACTAGCACCCCAAGTTCTGCTCCCCTGTTTTGTCATCCCTAGTCTGTTTTTTCTTAAAAATTTAACAGAACTTGGGGCACCTGGTTGGCCCAGTCAGGAGAGCATGTACCTCTTGATATTGGGATTGTGAGTTTGGGCCCCTTGTTGACGGTACCGTTTACTTTTTCTTTAAAAAAAAAAAAAGGAAAACAAATTAGCATGTACTATCAAGTTGTCAAATGAATGTCACAGATAAGGAATTGTAAAGCTATATAAAAGAAGCATATTTTAATGTGTTTACCGAATTACTGAATTTACAAATTACTGAAAAGTGTCACACGAGGAAAGCAGAGGAGAAAACTAACAAGGGGAGATAGCAATTGGCGTTTGTGACCAAGTGCTAGTACTGGGAACACAGGAAGCCAGGAATCCTGTCCCTCAGGAGACAGCCTGGCTAGGGAACAGACCTCTACATGGAGCCTCCCAGAGCACAGGGTAGCAGGTGCTGGAGTGGAGTCCACGAAGGAAGATGTGGGATAATGGAAAAGGGGGGACAGAGACCATTCTCTTCTTTTGTTGACTTTAGCACTACTTCCTTGATACTGTAAGAAATCAGGTTAGCAGTCTTCACCAGAATGTTGATGGGGTAAGGGCTGGAAAAGAAAAAGAGGAAATGTAAAGCAATGACCATAAGTTACACACAGCTCAAAAAATGCCTCCGGGTATTAGGAGGCCCAATGTATATGCACATTTGAGTTCTTTTTTTTAATGTTTATTTATTTATTTTGAGAGAGGGAGAGAGAATCCCAAGCAGGCTCCACGCTGTCAGAGCAGAACCCTACACAGGGCTCGGTCTTATAAACCGTGAGATCATGACCTGAGCCGAAGTCCAGAGTCGGACATTCAATTAACTGAACCACTCATGTGCCCCCGCACTTGATTTCTTAAAAACAGATAGCCTGCTAACTAAATTTGTTGACTATGAACACGCACAAAGGAAGATCAATAGAGCTCAATGGATTGTGCACAAGAGAATTTGGAGCATGGAAAAGCTGAGCGCATGGGAGCAGATTTCCACGCCTACGTTATTCATCACCTTGGAAAACGGCATTTATTTTACAAACACTGAAAGCATCTTCAGGGGTCTCTGTGTATAAAGTACAATTGGTAGACAGGTGTCTGCCTTGCAGGAACTTCCAGTCCGGTGAGGTAGAGAAGGTAGGCAGGAGCCTGTGCCGTGGTGGATGGAGAAGGCAGAGTACTGTGAGGGCCAAGAGGAAAACCTGGAGGCTTTGAGATCACAGAAGGCTTATAGAAGAGGTGGCATTCTAGGCTGGACCTAGAAATGTTTCTCTGGTTATGAGGAAAGTACCTGGGGCAGGTTAGCGCGGATAAATGGAGGCAGTGAGGTACGAGGTTAACGTGTGGCAGTAACCAGGGAATTGGGTTTCTATTTTCTCCAGCTTTTTGAGGCTTTTCAAAACTACACAGACCTTAAAGAAATAGTTCAATAAACTATGTGTACCCGTCACCTAGAATCACCAATTATTGACATTTGCCACACTGGCATCTCGGTACACATCTTTTTTTCTCTTTTTTGGGGGCAGTGGGGGGGGGGGTGGCGGACAGGTGAATTACTTGAAAATAGGTACCTGTGATTCTGACACTTTAGCCCTGAATACTTAAGCTTCTATGTCCCAAGGACATTCCTCAACATGACCAGAGTATCACGATCATACCCAAGAAATTTAACAATGATACAATAATAGTATTTATTTATTTAAAAGAATTTGTTTTAATGTTTTATTTATTTCTGAGAGAGAGAGAGAGACAGTATGGGCAGGGGAGGGTCAGAGAGAGAGGGAGACAGAATCTGAAACGGGCTCCAGGCTCTGAGCTGGCTGTCAGCACAGAGCCCAACACGGGGCTTGAACCCATGAACCGTGAGATCATGACCTGAGCTGAAGTCAGATGCTTAACCGACTGAGCCACCCAGGCGCCCCCAATAATAGTATTTATTTATTTATTATTATTATTTTTAATGTTTTTTATTTATTTCTAGGAGAGAGAGAGCGTGAGCAGGGGAGGGTCAGAGAGAGAGGGAGTCACAGATTGAAACAGGCTCCAGGCTCCGAGCTGGCAGTCAGCACAGAGCCCGATGCGGGGCTCGAACCCACGAACTGCGAGATCATGACCTAAGTGAAAGTCGGACGCTCTCCCTCTCTCTCTGACCCTCCCCTGCTCACGCTGTCTCTCTCTCTCTCCTGGAAATAAATAAAAACATTAAAAAAAAAAAAAAAAGAAAGAAAGTCGGACGCTTAACCGACTAAGCCACCCAGGCGCCCCAATAATAGTATTTAATAGGAACATATTTAAATTGTCCCAACTGTCCCCAAAATGGTAGTAGTTCCCTTTAGCTCCCATCCCCAGATCCAGGATCTAATTCTAGGGTCACACACTGCACACACAGTTCTCAGGTGTCTGTAGCCTCCTTTTAGAAGCTTTTGGAGATGGGTGGATAGGCGTATCTTGTGTCACTGATAATTTTGAAGGGTCTAGGCAGTTATTCGTAGAATGTCCCACAAACTGGTCTTTCCTATTCGCTAAGGATTTCAGGTGAAATGTTTTTGGTTAGAATGCTACAGAACTGACATGTAGTTTTCACTGCCTTGTATCAAGAGAAACATTACCCTTTTGTCTCATTACTGGTAATGCTGGCTGAGGTGTCCGCCAGACCTTCCCATTTTCAGGGCACTTTTACATAAGTAAGTTGTGGGGGGAGAATGTGTGATAATCTTAGACCATTCACTTAGGCCAGTGATTATAGCATCCGTTGATGGTCTATTTCTGAATCAAGTTACTTCACTAGAGTCTGCAAAATGGTGAGTTTTCTAAATCTATCATTCTTTTTACATTCCTTCACTGGCAGCCTTCTGTAAATAGCAGATTACCCTTACTCCTCTTTTCTTTCCTTTTCTTCCTTCCTTCCTTCTTTTTTTCCTCTTTCCCCTTTCTCCCTTCCTCCCTCCATTCCTTTCCTTTCCTTCCCTCCCTCCCTTCTTTCCTGCCTGCCTCCCTCCCTCCCTCTCTTCTCTCTGAACATTACTATGGCCCATGGTTTCCCCTTACATTCAGTGTGTTACAGTCCATTGCTGTCATTTCTTTTAAATGTTCAAATTGTCCCAGATTCAGTCAGAATCCCTTCATGCTGGCTCCTGAGTCCTTTTGACATGTCCCCATCACTATTTGAGGACTTTCTTATTTTTAGGCCCAAGTTGTTCCTGACTCACCTTGAACTTTGCAAGCACTATTCCTTTTCCCCAGAAGCCCTGGATCCTTTTAGTGGGGAATGGTATTTAGAAACCTAGATAAACCTAGTTTACTGGAGTAAGGGGTTCCAGGGAAGTAGAAGAAAGACTGAGGACAGATTGTGGAGGGCTTTGAAGGCAGGGCCAAAGAGTCTGATTTTACTTTGTTGACTTCAGGGAGCTGGCCACCGAAAGCCCAGAGCGGGGGAGTGAGGTAGTGTGCAAAATGCCTAGGGAAGGAGAGAGGCAGAGGACAAATTGGAAGACATGCTAGGTCTGCATGTATTGAGAGGAGACTTAAGAGTTGTGTCAGTTTAGGGATAGAGTGGTGACAGGTACTTAGAAAATGAAGTGGAAATAGGCTGACGCAAACCAGCGAAAACAAAGGAAATGTAATCCGCCATGTGGATCATCTGGGAATAATAATCATAAGTTATACATTGAATGTGGATTTAACCGATTACAGTAATTATTTGGGGAATATGATTGAATGTATGTGGTATTTGTGGGGGATGTAAGAGGGTTAAGTCCTCATCTTCCATTGAAGAATGTCAACAGCTAACACTAAAACTGAGAAACAAACTTAGCAACATATATGTTATTTAGCAATCTCTCTCCAAAACGAATAAACTTAAAAAAAAAAAATTGGAAATTTCTTCCATAGAGAAATTGCAGTTTTTTTTTTTGTTTATTTTTGAGAGAGAGCCTGTGTGTGGGGGAGTAGCAGAAAGAGAGTCTGGAGACACAGAATCCGAAGCAGGCTCCAGGCTCTGAGCTGGTTGTGGAGAGTCCAATGTGGGGCTCGAACCCACAAATTGTGAGATCATGACCTGAGCCAAAGTCGACTGAGCCATTCAGGCACCCCGAGGAAACTTCACCTAAAATGGAATCTGGAGGTTGCCTGGGTGGCTAAGTTGGTTAAGCGTCTGACTTTAGCTCAGGTCATGATCTTGCCATTCATGAGTTTGTGCTGACAGAGCCTGGAACCTGCTTCGGATTCTGTCTCCCTCTCTCTCTGCCCCTCCCCCATTGGCACTCTGTCTCCTGAGCGCTCGCACTCTCTCCCTCTCTCAAAAATAAACATTAAAAAAATGAAGTTTCCTTTCTACCAATTTTAACACAGTTTAACAATTTGAAAATGAGTGCTTGAGGGAACAGGAAGTGGATGAAGAAAGAGCCCCCAGGGCTGCTTTTTGTAGAACTATTTGTTGTTGTTTTTTAAAGTACATTTAAATGTTTCTTTTTGGGAACCACCGTTCATTTTACCATAAAAAAAGACATAATTTTAATGGAGTTTAAAACTTTTAGTTTTAAGTAGGCTCCATGTCCAACCCGGGGTTTGAATTCACAGGTTGAGAGTGGCATGCTCTACCAACTGAGAGGCACCCCAGGCAGGCACCCCAAAAACATTTTAAAAGAAGAAAGGTATTATAGTAGTAGTCTGGGACAGCAAGAATAAAGGCCTGAAGTAGGATGCTGTGGCGATGGCAGGAAAGGCAGTTCAAGACATCATCTGGTTGACCCTATGGCTATGGAGCTCAGGGGAGGTCAAGCCTGAGCCCGTGAGGTTGTGAGGAAGGTGGGCCGCTAAAAGAAATGAAAACCATCCAGATAGAGCAGATGATGGAGGGAAGGAAGATGTTAAGATTGTGGGTCTGGGATGTTTTGAGTTTAAGGAACCAGCAGCACAGCTAGGAAAAGACAAGCCAGGAGCCGGGACTGTCTAAGCAAAGGATTGTGTCTGCATCAGTGAGGAGGGGTACATGGCGGGGCATAGCTCCACATGACACAGACCACAGAAACAGATCTTGCTGACGGAGCTCAGGCCCTAAAACTTCCTGCTGGGGATCCGTGTAGGGAAATGGCAATGCTTCCTTAGACTGGCTGATTCCTGAGGCTAAGTGGCCATAGCCGACTTTGAACAATAGAAGCTTTGGTGCAGATACCTGGAAACTACACATTTTAATTCCTTTCTTTTTTGATTAACTTGCTTATTCAAGCCTTAGGAGAGAAAACACAGTGAACAACGAATTCTGCTAAAACTATGGTTAAAAAACTTGAGAGTTTAGTAAAAGCGGATGTGGGCTGGAACAATTGGGAAAAGGCATTAGGAAGGAAGTATGGGATTGAAATGCACAGAGGAGAAGAAAGTCCATTTCCGGCAGTGGGTAGGAATAAAGCTAATGAATTCTGGGAATTAGGAGGAAGTAGGCCAGTAGGGGCTTGCTGCCGTTAAGAGTTTGAGGACTGCATAGGAAGAGTAAACTCCGAAGAGTTTTGTCTTCAACAAGAGTCAGTGAAGATATCAGAGCAGGAAACTGATAGCTTCCATTATTTTTCTTTCTTAAAATGTCAAAAAATTTATTATTATTCTTTTGAGTAAGCTCTGCATCAACATGGGGCTTGAACTAATGATCTGGAGATCAAAAGTCACAGACTCCATGGACTAAGCCAGCCAGGCGCCCTGCTTTTTTTTTTTTTTTTCTTAACATCTTTAGGACAAGATGGTAAAATCTCATGTTAATCAACTCTATTATTTGTAAATTTGAGCCACAGAAATGGAGGACATCTACCAAGCAGAGGTCACATTAAAGTTTGCTATTTTTTTTTTAAGTTTATATATTTTGAGAGAGTGAGCACAAGCGGGTTGGGGCAGAACAAGTGTGAGAGAATTCTAAGCGGGCTCCAAGCTGTCAGCACAGAGCCCGACTCGGGGCTCGAACTCACGAACCGTGAGATCATGACCTGAGCCCAAATCAAGAGTCAGCCGCTTAACCGACTGAGCCACCAGGGTGCCCCCTGATTCTCCCACTTTAGATCTCTACTTTACCAACACCAGGGCTGGATTCCAGCTCACAGTGGCCCCAAGTGCTGAAATGATGATGTTCCCCACTCTCAGGTGCAATTAGAGACCCTTTTTTGAAATACCAAATTTTTTCCAAAATTTTTTTCTTAATGTTCTTTGAGTCTTACTCTGTGTGTAGTCTGCTGTTAGGGATCTAGTCCTGCAAATGACCATTAGTCACCTGGTCTGTGCCTCTCAAATCTGTCCATCTGTCTCCCTTGATCTTGTTACACTTGAGTCTCTTGGTATCCCTGCCACAAACAACTACAATTCCCTTCTAAGTGGTCACTTCAGCCATCACACGCTGTGGCCAGGACGATCACTTCCTTCGCCACCCTCATCTCTCGATACTTTCCGCCTCAAAATCCCTACCTTTTAAGGTGTGTTGTCCTGAATCTACCAAGTTGGCCCTGCTGCTCCTTCTACCTAGAATGTTTGTCCTTCATCTCTCTGTCTAGTGAAATGCTACTCATGTTTTCACAATCAACTCAAATGCCCTATTCTCTCAGGTTGCTCGTAATCCTTTTAGGAGAACAGCTACCGAAGGAGGATGCATTCCCATCTCTGCTAGGTGATCAGAGGAGGTTTCATAGGGATCTTCTGACCTCGAACTTGCCTTTCGGCGGAGGGGGCGGGATGCTTCTCACTTCAAGATGACAAGAAAAGGGTCTGGCACCGGTATGCGCGACTGCTTTCCCAGCCCTGTTGAAGAACAGGCTGGGAAGGTATGTTCTAAGGCCAGTGAAGATCTTCGAAAGGAGGGGCACAATTTAATAGGAAGAGAATTATTAATGAGTGTTTCGGAATGTACTGGATAGCCAGAGTTTGGACTTTGTGAGTGTAGTGCGGTTGGGGAAGCGGCTCAAACGTCCTCACTCTCCAGGCAGTTACTGCTGTCTTCTTACTGTGCGCTTCCTACAGCACTCTTCACCGAACTGTCATTATTTGTGCCTCTTATTCTTTTTCAGGACAGTCTCTGTCTTATTTTTTCTTTTTCCTCTGAAGCTCCCAGTACAGAGCCCTGAGCTTTGTAGGTGCTAGGAAAGATTATCAGAATTAATGGATGTAACTTTACCAGGTACGTCCTTCAATATATTTTAGAAGCTTCTGTATTATGCTTTCCACCAAGCCCCTAAAAACAAGCATCATACTAGTATCTACATCTCCACAACACTCTCTTCCAAAAGAAGTTAACTTTGGGGCGAGCAAGACTGGGGCTCAAACTGTCCTTCAGGGGAACCTTCGCTTGGGTAAGGTCTTGGGGTTTATTCCCGCCAACCCCTCCTTCCTTTCCGCCCTACCCGCGCCTCCCCGGGCGTGGCCGAGCGCGGCGCCTTTAAGAAGGGGGCGGAGCACAGTGGAAAGACAAAGCCCCTGGCCGCGCGCTCCCCCTCCCCCTCCGGCGCACCACACGGACAGTGGTGCCCGGATGTCGGTGTCGCCGTCGGTGACAGATGGCGCAGTGTCTGTGGATGTTAAGGGGCTTCTCTGGTCTGACCTCTTTGAATTCCAGGCCCTTCGGTCCCCCGCTGACCCCCATTTTCAACTCCGCCGCTGGAGGCCCGCAGGCCTGTCACCATCACTTACATAACGTGACCTTTCACCTCTTCATACTGCCCTCTGGTGCGCTGCAACCCAACTCCGCAGCCCGGAAAGGGGGCGGGACCCGGGCGCAGAGCGGCAGCTCCCATGAGCCAATAGACTGTGAGCGCTGATCGGCTCTCCGCCTATTGGAGCATTCGCCACCGGCGCCACGGGGGAGCAAGTTAGTGTGTGCGCTGGCCGGGCTGGGGGGAGGAGGGGAATCTCCCGCCATTTTTCAATAATTTCCTCCGGTGCAGCTGAGGAGGAGTCGTGACTGCCGAACGCGGGGACCCGTAGCGAAGGTTGGGCCGGAGGCTGCCGGGCGGCGCAGCGGTGTGCGTGGGAGTTCCGTGTCCCTGCGTCCCGTTGCATGGCCCTCGCGCGGCCGCGCCAGCACTGAGGGAGCCGAGTTCGCGCCGCCCTCTCACCCCTCCCCTCCCCCACCCCACCCCCGTGAGCCAGGCGCTCGCTCCGGGCCGCGGGGCCTAGTGTTGCGCCGCGGGCTCGCCGAGGAGCCGTCGCCTTCTGGGCCGCCGCCGCCGCGATGGCGCCGCTCCTGGGCCGCAAGCCCTTCCCGCTGGTGAAGCCGCTTCCCGGCGAGGAGCCGCTCTTCACCATCGCGCACACTCAGGAGGCCTTCCGCACCCGGGAGTATCCTTTCCAGCCTGGCCCGCCGGGCCGCCCGCGGGGTGGGGCGGGGTGGGCCGGGGGCTCGCCGGGCCCGGAGGGCCGCGCCGCCCGCGCCTCTGGCAGCTGTCAGCGCGCCCGGCGCCGGCGGGCCTGCAGCCCCAGGCGGGAGCTCGAGCCCGCCGTTCTGCGGGGTGGGCGGGCGGGGGAGCGGGCCGGCCCGGAGCCCTGCGCCCTCCATCCTTTCCCGGCTCCGCACTTTGTCCCCGGGGCCTCGCTTTCGAGGAGCGGCCCCCTTTCCCCCCCAGGTGGCATTAGGCCCCCCAGTGCGAACGGGAGAGGGTTTCCTTGGCTGCCTTTACTCTTTAAATTAAACCTTCCACTTGAAGTTTTTGCACTTGTACCCATGCGGCCTCGTGATCCGGCTTGTGCAAGATTTTTTGTGTGCGTTTTATCCCGATCTCCGCGGGGGCACTGGGGCTTTTCTCCTCCCGAGCGGACTTCAGGCTGGTGGTGAACTGACAGGATCGTGAGGCACGTACCCCAGAACGAATTTCCAGGCCGGGGAAGGGGAAGAAAAAGTTATCCTGGGATGCCTTTCTTCCCCGGCATGCACAGGTTTGAAATGTTGACGATTTAGGAGATGGGTATCTGTCTTTAAATGAACGCTTAAGGAAATCCCAAGACCTACTTAACGGTTTTATGTTGTATTTTAGGAACAGGAGGCTGATGTTTTAAATAAGACGCATCCTCTTTTTAATCATCCTTTAAGGTTTCTTGTGTAAGCTTGAAGTCTTTAGTTGTACAACTGTTAGTGACTTTTTTTTATGGATGCCAGATGAGTCCTTTTTGAAGCGCAAGTGTAAAAAAGACGTGCATTTCTGAATCCACGCTTTCTTTAGGGAACGCTTCAGGAGTGAAGGCTAATATATTGAGTTTTATTAGCCCTTTTCCTTTGGAAGGACTTGATTTCTTAGTTTCTGTTTGCTTGCTTGCTTTTTGTGTGGGAGGGAGTGTCCATGTGAGCGATGATACCATTTGATTTCATTTTGTTTCTCTCTTTAATATGATCTTTTACAGGGTAGCCTCATTCTTGTTCAGGTGCAGTTTGTGGATGTTGGGTGTTTACATACAAAGGGGCCTGGAAGGTGAGCCTGCGCTTTAAGGAAAGCTCTTGGAGAAATAGAACTAGAGCATCCTGTAGCTGCAATGGCTCTTGGGGAATGGTGGGATTCTCCAGCCTCCTTTGTCAAGTGGACCCAGAGGGTCAGGGTGGACTTGTTAAAGGTCAGATACTCGGAAATAGGAGTCAGGAGTAGAATGCAGCGCCTTTCTACCTTAACCTGTATGTAAATCTAGAGAAGAAGGTGGAATGCTTGGTTTTTCATGTTAGTCAACTTCTGTCAGTTCCAGGTATGAGAGAGATTAGGTGCATTTCAGGGAGTGATTCCGGTGGTATTCTGGTTCTTTTTCTCGTCCTGTGAGGATTTTTGGAAAGCTTTGGAGAAGTACTCTACTAAGTCCAGCATTATTCTAAAGGTGTCCTGCTGTTTGTTTGTTTGTGTTTTTTTTGATATTTTCAAACATCAGTGGGGTAAAAGAAAATTACTGTGGGAATCTGCCATATCCTTTTCAAATGTTATTCAGATACCATTTTTTGAGCAGTTGATGGATACTCACACTAGGATTATCAAATGTTTATTTTTATGTCTTCTGTTAGTGTCGAATCAGAAACACTCAGTAGAGACAAGTTCCAAGTCTGTGATAGGTGTTGAGCCATGTGAAAAATGGCTAAGAGATAGCTAATTTAGAATTGGCAGCACAGGCTTTTTCATAATGTTTACAGAAATAAATGAAATGTAATGATGTATATGAGGAGTTTCTCTTAATGATGACAATTGAAAATTGAAACCTGCAACTTTTTAAGTGTTAGGTATTTTTAAAAGTTCTTCATTTTAAGAATTTCCTATGCCAGTATTTAGAACTCTTTTAACAAATGGGTCCTTAAATTGCATTGCATGTTAAGGGGGAAGTTACTTCCATGGGAATTTCTACAAGTGGAAGCTCTTTGAGGATGGTTTTTTTTTTTTTTTTAATATTTTTATTTATTTCTAGGAGAGAGAGAGAGAGAGAGAGCGTGAGCAGGGGAGGGTCAGAGAGAGAGGGAGACACAGACTCTGAAATAGGCTCCAGGCTCTGAGCTGGCAGTCAGCACAGAGCCCGACGCGGGGCTCAAACCCATGAACCTCGAGATTATGACCTAAGCGAAAGTCGGACGCTTAACCGACTAAGCCACCCAGGCGCCCCATCTTTGAGGATGGTTTTAAACAATCGTACAGTGTGGTTGGCAGGCTGGCATAGTTCTTTATTAGGCTTTTAGTGATTTCATAGAGAACAGGTATGTGGTTGGTTAACAGCTGCATTTGAAGTATGCTGTTTCCAGTTCTTAATTAATGGTTACAATTATGTTTTTAATAGGATTGATACTTTAATTTTCTCCTAACACCTGCCTTTTGATTGGATGTATATGCAAGAGCAAATCAGTGTAGTATTTTATTGACTTAAAGCTTAAAGTGATGGTATGTTCTTGAAGGCATTATTGTACCTCTTCATTAAACTTCCAGTTGTAGTTGTGAATGATGGATGGACACATTTAATGACTGGGTTTTATATATTGATGATCATGTTTATTGTATTATAGCTTTGAATCTGTAAGATGTTACTTCCTAGGTTAATACTAAGGCAATACACTAGATCTTCCTTGTAAAGATGATCAGAATCAATTATTGATGTGATTATCTGGCAATAGGATAATACAGTGAGTAAGTTAAGATGGGTTTTAAGGAGGAACTAAAGCTACTAGCAGCCTGGTGTAAGCTAATAATGTATGTTGTATTAGCTAATATGTTTGTATTGCTATTCTCTTTTGTAAAGCTTAGGAACATCTACTCATAACCTTGTAGCATCAATATATGAGAGCTTTTGTTTTATTGTATTTTATTTTTTTAATGTTTTATTTATTTTTGAGAGACAGAGAGGCATCCTAGTGAAGGAGGGGCAGAGAGAGAGAGGGAGACCATCCGAAGCAGGCTCCAGGGTCTGAGCTGTCAGCACAGAGCTCATTGGGGGGCTAGAACCAATGAACCCCATGAACCCTGAGATGACCTGAGCCCTTGAAATTGGATCCTTAACGGACTGAGCCATCCAGGCTCCCCTATGAGAGCTTTTAGCTGATATAACGCGGAGGATCTGTTAGGACATAGTTAATCTGCCTCTAGGCAAGAGTGACTACAACCGAGTTGTAAGAGTTGGAGTTAAATTGTAGTTGCAAGCCAGGATTTTATTGGACAGTTGGAATAATGATTTCTTAGGTTGGTTTTTATAATTTAATTTCTTAAAAGTGAGAAATTAAACTAGATTAGAATTGTTTTTAACCTGATGACAGAGTGTTCCAAAGACAGAAATAGGATAAAAAAGCAAATCTGGAGTTGTGCTTTGTCATTTCACTTAGAACTCTCAGGGTTATAGTTATGCTTATTAAACCTCCATACTTTTCTGGGCTACTTCCTTTCAGGCTATCAAGTACTTTTTGAAAGAAACAAGGCTTAAAGAGAACAATGAGGCAGCATATTGTGGGGAGGTAGCTCTTGAACTCAGTGAAAAAGTAGATGCATAATGAGATATATAGGATTTCAGAATATCTTGTCATTTATAACTTACACAACCTTTGGAGAATTGCTTTGACATTTTGTCTGCAATTATATGTGCAGCAGTGGCTGGAACATAAAAACCTAAATTGGCATTTGCTCTGAGTAGTTATTTGAGAGTAAGTGACTTATTTTGGTAACCTAAAATCTGAAATAGGATTTAGAGGCAGCTGACTCAATATCCTTCTAATGGGCTTTTTTTCCTCTTCATTTTGATTTTTTCCTCTTTCTTGTAACATAAGTCTTAAGTAACAACCAGAACAGAGTTACATAAAGTTAAAAATATCCAATGTTGGGGTTGTAGGACTTCAAGTTTTTGATTTTTGGGATTAATCTTAGATTACTCGTTAATTAAACTTTTAATGTATTGTCAGAGGGCGTTCATTCCTAGATGTAAACCCTAGGTAGACAGTGCTGTCCAGTAGAAATACAACGTGAGCCACAAGGAATTAAATGTTTTCCAGGTTAACTAACTGAGCCACCCAGGCGCCCCCAGAAATAGAGAGAAATTTAAGCAGGCTCTTTGCTCATTGCAGAGCCCGATGCGTGTGGCTCGATTCCACAACCCTGGGATCATGACCTGACCTGAAAATCAGAAGAGTTGGATGCTCAACCGAGTGAGCCACCCCAGGCAACCCTCTAACGTGCTTTTCTAGTGGCAGAAAGATCTGGAGGATACCATGATGGCTTTTTGAGTTTCTTGGAAGTGGCATCTATCACATATATTTTTTTTACATCTGTTGGTCAAAACGAGGCATGTGAGTGAGCCTAACATCAGGGGGGAGGGAATGGGCATTATTCTTCATAGGAGGCATTGCAAGCAGTGGAGATGTATCCTTTTGTGGAAGGAAGGTAAATATTTGGAAAGAATAATACAACCTCTTATATTTCAGCGTTCAGGTAATGTTTCAGAGGAAAGTTACTTTTAAGTTCAGATCTAAAGTATAATTAGAGTAGATTAAGACTAGAGTTTGTGAACTTGAAGGTTCTTGAATTTTAAAAATGGAAAGAAGTTTTAGATAGCTGGACTGAAGACATGGGAATGAAGATAGAGTTGCTTAGCAGTGAGATATAGAAAGGGGCTGGACCATATAGGTCCTTGGGAGGTAGGCTGAGGAGTTTGGACTCTGTCTTAAATTTATTGGAGACTGTTCAGAAATTTGAGCAGGGGACACCTGGGTGGTTCAGTTGGTCAAGCGTCTTTTGACTCTTGATTTCAGCTCAGGTCATGATTTGTTGGATCAAGTCCCACATGCTCAGCACTGCTTGGTAGTCTCTCTCTCTCTCTGCCCCCTTCCTCTTTCTCCTCTCTCTTTAAATACACTTTGGAAAAAAATTAAGCAGGATGGAAGCAGGCTTTTAGATTGAAAGCTCACTGTGGCTGTAGTGTTGAGACTCTGCAGCCTTGAGACTCGCGAGGCAGTTATTAAATAAACAAGGCAATAGGTAATGGTGGTCTGAACAAATGTATTGCCCTTGAGAAGTACAATAGATGACAAATAAATTCTGTAGATTTGACAGGATTTGGTGATTGTTTGGGGAGGAATCAAGGATCGAATTTTGGCTGTCACTAGTGAGTTATTCTCTGATAATAGAGAACCCTGGAGGAGGATCTGGTGTTTCTTTTTGTTTTGACTGGGAATGGGTAATGAAGGCAGGAAGTTGAGTTTGGGTGTTAATATATTGAGTTGCTGTGGCTATCCAGTTGGAAGTGTCTATTTTGCTACTGCTTATGGGCCTGGATTCAGAGAGGAGACTGAGTTGGTAATAGAAATTATTAGCATATAGATAGTAATTGAAGTTATGGAAATGGATACTGTCACCCCAAATGAGAATGTTGTATTGATAGTGATTTTCAAAGGATGGTGGGAAAGCCACGTATCTAAGTAGAAGGCACTTCTTTGTTTGGAAAACTATAATCAGCAAAAAAATATTTAATATTTAAATGTGTATTATTTGAGAAAAAAGTTTACCACTTTTTTCTTCTTAAAAGAATAGAGATACCTGGGTGGCTCAGTCGATTAAGCTTCCAACTTTGGTTCTGGTCATGATCTCATGGTTCCGTTCGTGTGTTTGAGGCTCTCCTCTGGCTCTGTGCTGATAGCTCGGAGCCTGGAGCCTGCTTCTGATTCTGTGTCTCTTCTCTCTGCCCTCCCCTGCTCTCTTTCTGCTTTCTTTCTCAAAAATAAATAAACTTAAAAAAATTTAAAAAAAAATCACGAAAGTAAAGCTGAACAAAATCTTGATCAGTGGAGTGATTTTTCAATACTGTGGGAGCCTGAGGATTACTTCCCAGTGTGAAGTATTTGCATTTCAGGGGCCTGAGGGCAAATGAGATTTTAAAGTAAGCAGTTGAAGTGGGTTTAAAAACAAATAAGATTGAGTAAAAGGATGTTTGGACGAGAAGCACAAAGGACCTGAGGAGGATTACCGGGGAGGTCAATTAAAATGTTTAAAACTGTTATGGCTAGGTGGGAAGGGAGGATCAGAGGCTGAATTTAAATAATGGTTCTGTTATGGAAGAGGATGGACTGAATGAGAAAAACTAAGTGGTTGCAATTAGGGACTGAAGAGCTGAGTATGATTCCCGGATTTCTGACTTGGACACTAGGGCCATTCAGCGAGATTGGGAATAACTGTTAAGGAGCAAATTTAGGAGGGGAGGGAAGGGGTAATTAGAGTTCAGTTTAGAAAAAGTTGGATTTGAGGCATCTAGGCGATACGCGTCTGTTGGCTACATAGGTCTAGATCAGAGACTCACTGGGCACATGATTCCTCCTTTTAAAATTAACAGCTACTAACAGAAATTTAATATTCTTTAAGATTTGGTGGTTTTATCTCACATTCTCTCTGATGATTACACAGTGAATTTCTTCAGTATAGCTAAATAATGTGTTAGAGTGTTATCAAGCATTTTGAATGTTTAAATAAATACACTTACTGGTTTTTTTTTTTTTAAGGTTATTTTTATATATTTTGAGAGAGAGAGAGAGAGAGCAAACAGAGGGGCAGAGAGAGAGGGAGACAGAATCCCAAGCAGGCTCCGCAGTCAGTATAGAACCTGATACGGGGCTCAAACTCACCAACTGTGAGAGCTGAAATCAAGAGTGGGACGCTTAACCGACTGAGTCATTCTGGCGCCCCTGCTTCTTTCTGTCATGATTCATCCCCGCCCCCTGTGCAAACTGACAGAAGCAGAATAATTTATCTTATTGATTAGTTATGATAACGTCACTTTGGAAGCCATGCTATTTCCTTTTCTCTCTATAAATTTTTATAAATTTTCGGTGAGATTGAATTTATGGAGCTTTATATGGAAGCTTGACTCCTGGGTTTTACTGGTACTATATTTTGTTTAATCATTTAAATATTAGTACCACCCTTCTGGTGAGGAAAATAGACTTAAACTGTTCTGTTTTTGGCAGATCCAGAGAATTCTACAGAAGGCAAAGATGCTTATGCTATTGGCTATAAAAGTACTATTTTGGATCATCTATGGATTTGTCCCTGTCATCTATCTTTGCACTGATTTAAAGGAATCTCTATATATTTAAAATGAATTACTTGTTGAGTTGTGAGGTAGTATTACAGAGGGAGTGGCTTAAAGACTTTTATTTCAGCAACTATAAAAAGTGTCACTTGGAAAATACAGAGATTGGCAGCTAATTCTCTAGTTGTGTCAGTTTATTTTCTTGGGTAGCATCTGTTGCTGTGCATAAAATAAATTAGTTAACGTCATTTGAATTCGAATGTGTCTGGCTGATAGTGAATTACAGTTGGGATGATGTGGAAAGTTACCATTTATATGGCAGTAACTTAGAGGATGTTTTCTTCCTCCAATGGCCTTACAATTACAAAGACCGAATAATGTCTGGCAAATGAGTCGTGAGTGTAGTGTTATTGGAGACAGCATGAAGGCTGGATAAATAGGATATCGAAATCATTTTTAGAGTTTTATGGAATTTATTTTTTAAACTCAACAAGTGTTTCCAAAGTAGGCTGGAAGGTTTATAGTAAGTGGATCATTAGCTTATGCACAGGGCTTTTCAAATTGCCTGTGAGACTGGGGTAGTCCTCCTCTTTGTGGAAGACTCTTAAACTTGCTGACCATCTGCGTTAGGTAACAATTCCATATACCTTACATTCTTATTCCTTATGGTTTGTGTTTAATTTACCTTTATTTTGTCTTACAAATTTTTAACACTGGGAGAGTCTTACTGAAATGAAACAGGTGAATTGAGGGGCACCTGGGTGACTCAGTCGGTTGAGTGTCCGACTTGGCTCAGGTCATGATCTCATGGTTTGGTTCATGAGTTGGAGCCCCACATCGGGCTCTGTGCTGAATGTTCAGAGCCGAGAGCCTGTTTCGGACTCTGTGTCTCCCTTTTTCTGTGCCCCTTCCCTGCTCGTGCTCTGTCTCTCAAAAATAAACAAACAATAAAAAAAAAAAAAAAGAAACAGGTGAATTGAATAAATCACATTTGTACTAAAATAGTATTTTATTTGTAAAACAAAAACATGACAGACCATTTGACTCATACTTTGGCTTTAAGAATTTTGTTTGGATTTGCCACTTGAAAACTCTGATTTCAATTTTATGTTTTTATGCTGTAGAATATAGAAAGGATGCTATACATAGACTTTTTTTTTTGGTATAAGTAATTTGTGGATATGGATAAGTTTTCTCTATTGCTTGAATATTGTTTTCCTGAGCCACTTTTAACAGAGAGTACGAGGCCCGCTTGGAAAGGTACAGTGAGCGCATTTGGACCTGTAAGAGTACTGGAAGCAGTCAGCTAACACACAAGGAGGCCTGGGAGGAGGAACAGGAAGTTGCTGAACTGTAAGTAGTAGAAGCATTGCCCTTCTGGCACCATTTTCACATTATTGGGAAAGGGGGAATATTAATAGTAAAGCAGTATTTATATTTAAATTTAAGGGCATACATTGGAATATATTAGTACAATAGATTGGTGTCTGAATGCCTGTGCCTAGTGGCATTTTGCTGGTAACAAAGTATGTGGAATATATAGTTGTGTGTATACTTATTTAGATATTACTGGGCTTTTGAGTGTTCTTGCTCTATCTTTTACCTTGTAAATATTCTGGAAATGTTCTAAGCAAAGGAAGCTGATACAATCTGGAAGTAATACAGGGGCAGCAAATTAGAAATTTTCTTTATTTTGTGGTCATTTGAAATGTTAGACTGTCTTTACAGTAGCTATCAAAAAGAAATACACAGTTTGGGGTGCCTGAGTGGCTCAGCTGGTTGCATGAGTGGCTCGCTTTCTGCCCCTCCCCGGAGCTTGGGGGAGGGGTGGGCAGAGAGAGAGAAAAAAAAAAAGAGAGACACAGAATCCAAAGCAGGCTTCAGTCTCTGAGCTGTCAGTACAGAGCCCAGTGTGGGGTTTGAACCCACAAATGGTGAGATCATGACCTGACCCAAAGTCGGATGCTTAACTGAGCCACCCAGGCATCCCTGGATTAGTGTTAATTACTTATGGGTGTTGTTTAGTGTACTAGACCAGGAGCTGTCCAGTCTTTTCTGTAAAGTGCCAGTTAGTAAATATTTTAGGGTCTGTGTCTCAGCTGTTCATCTGTGGCATTGTACAGTGAAAACAGCTATAGGTAAAATGTAAATGAATATGAATGGCTGTAAATAAAAGAAAATTTCATTTACAAAAACTGGTGGTAGGCTGAATTTGGCCCTTGGGCTGTTGATGACCCCTTGTGAACTTTTTAAAAAAATTATTCTTTTTATTTTTTATTTACTTATTTTTTAAAAACATGATTTATTGTCAGGCTAGCCAATATACAGTGTATACAGTGTGCTCTTGGCTTTGGGAGTAGATTCTCATGATTCATCACTTACAACATCTGGTGCTCATCCCACAAGTGCCCTCCTCAGTGCCCATTACCCATTTTACCCTCCTCTGCATCCTCCCATCAACCCTCAGTTTGTTCTCTGTATTTAAGAGTGTCTTATGGTTTGTCTCCATCTCTGTTTGAAAGTATTTTTTCCCCTTCTTAGCTTGTGGACTTTTTTTTTTTTTAAAAAATATATATATTTAAGAGAGAGAGAGAGAGAGAGGGGAAGGAGCAAGCAGGGGAGAGGCAGAGAGAGAGGGAGACACAGAATCTGAAGCAGGCTCCAGGCTCTGAGCTGTCAGCACAGAGCCCAACTCAGGGCTCGAACTCAATGAACCATGAAATAATGACTTGAGCCTAAGTCAGACACTTAACTGTCACCTAGGTGCCCTGTACCTTGTGGACTTCTTGAGGGCAGGTCTCATATTTGACTTGAATTGACTACAGTGCTGAGGCACTGTCTTCTGTACTATATAAGCACTTACTGTTTGCTCTTTCCAAATATAATGTTGCTTCTCTGGGTGTCGTGTTTTTTTTTTTTTTTTTTTTTTAATTTTTTTTAAAATTTATTTCTGAGAGGGAGAGAGGGAGAGGCAGCATGAGCTGGGGAGGGTCAGAGAGAGAGGGAGACACAGAATCAGGAGCAGGTTCCAGGCTTTGAGCTAGCTGTCAGCACAGAGCTTAAGCTCATGTCACGGGGCTCAAGCCCATGAACCGTGAGATCATGACCTGAGCCAAAGTTGGATGCTTAACCAACTGAGCCACCCAGGCACCCCTGGGTGTCTTTTTGGGACAAGAAGTTATGTGTGTGTAAATTCTATGTAAATAAAAGATAGTAACCATTAACCTACAACGAAGTATGAAGAGTACTGAAGAGGAAATCAGTTATTGTTACTTGTAATATGATTATATGCCAGAAAACCCAAAGAGAGTCCAGTGAAAAACTGTTAGGAGTAATAAGGGAATTTAATTTCAAAATGCAAATAAGTTGCTTTCCTCCACATAGAGCGGCAGTGAGAGTTTAAAGAGTAGGGACTAACCTGGAATTGTTAGGGAAAACTTCATGTGGCTTCATGAGGAAGGTAATACTTGAAGGTTATTTTCTACCAGATTATAGAAGGTGAGATGAGCTACTCGTATTTAATTCTGTGAACAATGGACAGCAATAATTTTTGAACAGGAGAGAAACATGGGATGGTTTTGGTGATTGGTGTTTAGGCTTTGAGATTAATCTAGGAACTGTGTAGGAGTTCGAGAAGGAAAAGCAGGTGGGAAGTTGATGTGGGCTTGCCAGGATAGTATTCAGGTAGAGAGTCATGGCGTTCATTACTGGGAATAGAAATAATGAGTTGGATTCTGTAATCCTTCCTGAAAAGAGGGTTTTGGGCCATAACTTCTGAAAACCGCTACAGATTTTCTTGGAAAGTCATAGTACTTAGCTTGTTAAAAGATTTTCAGAAGACCTCCAGTAAAGAAACTGTAGCTTGGTTTAACCCTGTGGATCTCAAACTTATTTGACCTTATAAACCATTACGTCAGAGTGAAGTTCTGAGGAACACAGATCGGGGAATGTTTTACGTGATTTGATAGTGAACTGAAAAAGTATGGTTTTACAATTTTTATTCAAGGCAGAAATCTTTTTTTGTTGTTGTTGTTTATAAAAGTAATGCGTACTCGTTATAAGAATGTAAACAATACAGAGTAAAAGAATTTGAATATCATCGTCCATCCTCACTCCCCAGAAGTAGCTGTGGACAGTGAAGTTTTAAATTGTTTTTAATGTTTTTTTATTTATTTCTGAGAGAGAGACAGCATGAGCAGGGGAGGGTCAGTGAGAGGGGGAGACACAGAATCCGAGGCAGACTCCAGGCTCTGAGCTGGCTGTCTGCACAGAGCCTGATGCAGGGCCCGAACCCATGAATGGTGAGATTGTGACCTGAGCCGAAGTCGAATGCTTAACGGACTGAGCCACCCAAGTGCCCTGACAATGAAATTTTAAAAAGCCTGGTTGGGTTCGAGCCCCACGTTGGGCACTGTGCTGACAGGTAGCTCAGAGCCTGGAGCCTGCTTTGGATTCTGTATCTCCCTCTCTTTCTCTGACCCTTCCCTGCTCACACTGCCCGCCCCTCTCTCTCAGAAACAAATAAAACATTAAAAAAAATTTTTTTTAAAAAGCCTGGTGACTGGGAGGCTTAATGGAGAGCGAGCATTTATAGGGGCCAAGAAAGGCCTCATGGAGTTAGGTAAGTCTGAGGACATATCTGGAGGATGGTTAAGCTGGAAGGGAGGATGGTGAGGAGAGGACAAAGGTAACAGCTTTAGCAAAGGCAGGGAGACTAGAAGCTTATTGATTGGGACTGGGGAATAGCAGATATAACTCAGGTAAATTTTAAGGCAGTATGGTAAGAGATTTTAAGTCTAGCAGTCAGTTGGAGGAAGATTTTTAGTTATGAACAGAGAGTGACTAGGAATGTGATGATAACCTAATAGTTGGATGTGTATGAATGTTCTCATTCCTGGTCCTCACCTTTGCCCTGCAGCACTAATGGTAACCGATCTGGCCAGATTTGGAGATCTTAATGAGTTTCCATTTAGGTTGCTTCCCATTTTCTGCCATCATGAAGAACTGAGCAGTGAATATATTTGTATACATGTGACACTGGATAATTGTTGTCAAACTGCCTTTCAAAAGAGTTGAAACCTAGGCTGTCAGCTGTGCATGAATGCACATTGCACTCTTTCCTTGCTTATACATGTTCATGAGTTTATGAAGTAGAAAGTAGTACTTCATTGTTTTACTTTTGCAAGAGCTTTAGAGTTCAAGTCATGGTTTCAATCCTTCATGATTTATTTTCCTTACTCAAAATGAAAATTCTAGACCCCTCCCGAGATATTGTGGGTATTAACTGAATGAATGCATAGGGAAACATTTTCTTGATGAAGACATAAAACAGATAGACTCAAGTTTTGGTCTTCTAACAAAAAATGTACCAAGGGTATGAATAAATAATTCGTACCTGGAAAGGGAAATCTGCTAATAAAACAAATGGGAAAATATTCAGCCTCACTGATGATGTCCCAATTACTCTTACTTTCCAGATGAGAAAATTAACCCAGGCAGGTCTGTCTGACAGAGCTCTTTAGCAGCCCCCTCTATGTCCTGTGTGCCACATGGGCTTCAATCTTTGTATTTCCCGGTGCCTCACGTACATTTGCTAAGGAAATGTTTGAATTAACTTGAATTACTTCTCTAAGTAGGTTTTCCTGCATTTTCTTCATAACTAATAATGTGTTTAGTTTGAAGGAGGAGTTCCCTGCCTGGTACGAGAAACTTGTTCTGGAAATGGTTCACCATAACACAGCCTCTTTAGAGAAGTTAGTAGATACTGCTTGGTTGGAGATCATGACCAAATACGCTGTGGGAGAAGAGTGTGATTTTGAGGTAAGCACCCCCCTCTTTTTTTTTTTCTGATATAGTTTGATTCTGTAACCATATGTCAGGATTAGAGCTTCCAGGATAGATTATAGAATCCATTTCTGTGTGCAAAATTGTGTTATAGTTGAAGCTTGCTTTACTTAGAATCGGATATCCTCTCCCACTCCCATCTTTATGTGTTATTGGCGCAAGCAGGGGAAAGGGGCAGAAGGCAGGGGGAGGGGGTTGGAGGGGAGAGAAAGAGAATCCTAAGCAAGTTCCACGCTCAGCACAGAACCCAACTTGGGCCTCGATCACACCACCCTGAGATCATGACCTGAGCCAGAATGAAGAGTTGGAAGCTGAACTGACTTGAGACACCCAGGCGCCCATGGATGGAAAATTTTCTAATCAAAATTTTAGCAAATTCATCATTACCCAGTGGAGTTAATCCTACAAATGCAAAATTGTTCTTAATGTATAATTCTTTTTTAAAATTTATTTTTAAATTTACTTCCAAGTTAGTTAACATAGAGTGCAACGATTTCAAGAGCAGATTCCTTAATGCCCCTTACCCATTTAGCCCACCCCCTCCCACAACCCCTCCAGCAACCCTGTTTGTTCTCTGTATTTGAGTCTTTTATGTTTTGTCCCCCTCCCTGTTTTTGTATTATTTTTGCTTCCCTTCCCTTATGTTTATCTGTATCTTAAATTCCTCATATGAGTGAAGTCCTATATTTGTCTTTCTCTGACCCTCCCTGCTCACACTGTCTCTCTCTCTCTCTCTCTCTCTCTCTCAAAAATAAATAAAACATTAAAGAAGTGAAAAAAAAAAAAAGAAAAACCATTGTATTTGAAGCTCTAGTTGTATGTCAAGAAAAAGAAATAAAGGGCATCTAAATTGTAAAAGAAGAAGTACAGTTATCTTTATGTGTGGACAACATGATTGTCCATGTAGAAAATCTGGAATCTCCCATAAAACCTACTAGAACTAATAAGTGAGTTTAGAAGGGTAGCAGGATATAGGGTAATAATATGAAAACCAATGTTAGCAACATGCAGTTGGATATTGAACCTTTAGAAAGATCAGTACCATTTGTGGTGACATCAGAAATAAGTGCTCTGGGAGTAAATCTGACAAGAGGTATACAAGACCTATACACTAAAAATTATAAAGTGTTTCTGAGAAAAATTAAAGAAGACCTTAAATAATGGAGAGAGATACTTTGTTCATGGGTCAGAAAACTCAGTATTAAAATGTCACTTCTTCCCAAATTGATGTTAGATTTACCACAGTTGCAATATAATTCCAGCAGCTTTTCTTTTTTTTTTTCTTTCTTCAAAAAATATTTTTATTTATTTCTAGGAGAGAGAGAGAGACAGCGTGAGCAGGGGAGGGTCAGAGAGAGAGGGAGACACAGACTCTGAAACAGGCTCCAGGCTCTGAACTGGCAGTCAGCACAGAGCCCGACGCGGGGCTCAAACCCACGAACTGCGAGATCATGACCTAAGCGAAAAGTCAGACGCTTAACAGACTAAGCCACCCAGGCGCCCCAATTCCAGCAGCTTTTCAGCCATACTCAAAAAACAATTTTAAAAAATCCCAGCAGCTTTTTTTATAGGAACTGTCAAGCTGATTGTAAAATTCATGTGACAATGCAAAGAACCTAGCCAAAAGAACTTTGACAAAGAACAGTCAAGTTAGAGGTACAATATTATCTGATTTTGAGTCTTATTTTCACTTATTAAAGTGGTGTGAAATTGTGAAGATAGACTAATTAACAGATTAAGTGGAACACAGTAGCATTCAGAAATAGACTCCTATACCTCCATCCATATGTATACACACTACTGATTTCTGATAGTTAGGAAGATGATTAAGTGAAGAAAAGATAGTCTTTTCTTTTTTTTTTTTTAAATATTTTTTATTTATTTCTAGGAGAGAGAGAGAGACAGCGTGAGCAGGGGAGGGTCAGAGAGAGAGGGAGTCACAGACTGAAACAGGCTCCAGGCTCTGAGCTGGCAGTCAGCACAGAGCCTGACGCGGGGCTCGAACCCACGAACCGTGAGATCATGACCTAAGCGAAAGTCGGACGCTTAACCGACTAAGCCACCCAGGCGCCCCAAGATAGTCTTTTCAATAGGTAATTCTAAAATAATTGGATATCTATATCTGTAGTTATTTATTTATTAAAGACTTTATTTTTAATTTTTAAAATGTTTTTATTTACTTTTGGGGGAGAGAGAGAGCCAGAGCATGAGCAGAGGAGGAGCAGAGAGAGAGGGAGACTCACAATCTGAAGCAGGCTCCAAGCTCTGAGCTGTCAGCACAGAGCCTGAGATGGGGCTCGAACCCACAAACTGTGAGGTCATGACCTGATAAGTAATCTCTACACCCAACGTGGAGCTTGAACTTAGAACCCTGGGATCAAGAGCTGCATCCTCTTCTGACTGAGCTAGCCAGGTGCCCCTACATAGTTGATTTTCTTTTTCTTTTTCTTTTTCTTTATTTATTTTTTTGATTTTCTTTTTAATGGAAATTCTATTTATTTATTTACTTACTTACTATTTATTCATTTTGAGAGAGAGAGACAGCACAAATGGGGGAGGGACAGAGAGGGAAGGAGACAACAGCAGGCTCCAGACTCCCGAGTTGTCAGCACAGAGCCTGATGTACGGGCTTGAACTCACAAACTGAGATCACGACCTGAGCTGAAGTCCGGCGCTTAACCAACTGAGCCATGCAGGCTCCCCCCAAAATGAAAACTCTTGAACTGTATTTACACATTTATGTCAGATTAGTGTAGTGATGACTTTTTAGACTTAGTACCTTGGTACATGAAATATGAACTAGATTGTGATCATTTTATTTTTTAGAGGTATCCAATTTCTGTTTAGAAGTCTGAGAAACAAAGTTGGAAAAAAATCACAACTTGGCTACTTTTTCAGTGAATTTTTTTGTCAGATGAAGTGGGATGTATATTATATGTTATATATTATAGATATGTATTATCTATAATATACATATTATAGATAATATATTCTAAACATCTTTGGGTTTCTGTTTATTCTTTATTATCTTTGCTTCTCCCTTATCTCCTTTATAGGTCGGGAAGGAAAAAATGCTCAAGGTGAGGATTGTGAAAATTCATCCTTTGGAGAAAGTGGATGAAGAAGCCAATGAGAAGAAATCGGATGGTGCCTGTGATTCTCCCTCAAGTGACAAAGAGAATTCTAGCCAAATTGCTCAGGATCATCAGAAGAAGGAGTCAGTTATAAAAGAGGATGAAGGAAGGAGAGAGAGTATTAGTATGTATGATGCTAGATTTCCTTAGTGAGTTACGCTATTCTGTTTATTTTATCCTACACAAATCTTTTGAGTTCTCTAGCAGTTAAATTTGTAATTAAGTTTTGTAGACAGCTAGACATGTTTTTTGTTCATTTATGATTCAGAAAACAATTAAAATACCCACTAAGGGAATCAAGATTTCAATCTCCCCACACAGTTAAGACCAGGGCAAAATCATTACTTTTGGCTGCTTAGAAATCTTTATGCACATGTCTGCCTACTCAGGATGGGAAAGTTTGCTTTCCTTTTCTCCAAGTTGGACATCTGTAAAGATGTGTGGAAGTGGGGTGATTAGAATAGGAGAGACTAATTCAAATCTTTCTCTTTCTTTCTCTCTTTCTTTTTTCTTTCTCTCTTTCCTTTCTCTCATTCTCTCTCTCTCTCTTTTTCTTCTTAAATGTATGTTGGTTTATTTTTGAGAGAGAGAGAGCGAGCACATGCTTGTGCACAAGCAGGGGAGAAGGAGAGAGAGGGAGGGAGATACACAGTCCGAAGCACTGAGCTGTCAGTGCAGAGCCTGACGGGCTCAAACTCTTGAACTATGAGATCATGACCTGAGCTGGAGTCAGACACTTAACCAGCTGAGCCACTCAGGTGCCCCACTCTACTTTTTTTCCCTCATTTTACAAGCCAATGTGGTGCTTTTAAGAGATTTCATTTTATCTGTATAAATTCAGGTCCATCTCAGATGGGAACTGCCAGAATTGTGAAACTCTAAAAGTAAATTTTTGGGGCCTAGAGACCTTAACAGTGATGTTTTGAAAGTTGAAAAACAAACTTTCCTCACTGGGGAGACTTTTTATTTTTAGCCTCTGAGGCCCTTTTTTTTTTTTTTTTTTTTTAAATTTGTGTAAATAAGGAATTTGGATCCCTTCTTTCCCCAAAAATAGGATTACTCAGAGGGTTTGTGTGTACTGATCCCCCTCCCTGTGACTGTTAGAGGATCCAGTGATTTTATATAACATATTTATTTATAAACTCACAAAGTTTGAGTTAGAATGTTGAATTAGAATATTCTGCCATGTGCCCTCTATTTTGTGTCTCCTGATGTTTTGGATATGTGCAGATGGTTTTAGAGGGATGTCCTTACCTAGTCCCAAGGCAGCTTCGGAGAATTGTATAGCTGCCCCCCAGCTCTGGGTTGTTGATATTTCAGTTTTGTTTTTCACTGTGTACTATGAACGCTAATGTCTGTTTTTCAGTTTTTCTCCTTTTTGCTACTGGAGGTTTATAATATGTGTGTTATTACAGTTCCTGAAATTTGAGAGGAATAAGTATTTTGGTTAAGTGTTGGCTGATGCATCTTCTAACACTTCTTTTTTTCTAGAATCGGATCGTTGGCATACCAATTATGTGTTATAGTTGTTAGTTTTACACCTTAAGCATCGTGAACCAAGAACTGCTGGTTTTAGGCTTTGGCTTATTTTTTAGAGTGTGCACCTTAGTTCAGGTTTAAATTAGGGATATAATGTTATTCCTAGTATATTGTTAAGAGTAGTAGGTGAGCTAAAGAATTAATGTTAGGATGTACGCTGAGTGTCTTCAGGGGAAAAATTGATTAGAATTTCCATAAAATATGATAGGCAAATTCCAGTATAAAAAAATATCTTATCCTCATGTGACCTTGCCTTCTACTTTGTTAGGGGGAAAATAATGTGTTAGGGCAGGAACTTTCCAGGTTTGTCTTCCTAACCTCTCTGGTAGGAATTTCTGTATTCTTCTTCGATCTTACAAGGGAGTGGTCTTTCCAATTGGCCAAGATACTTGTGCTTTGAATTCCATTCCCTCATAGTTTTTCAAGGAATGAGTAAACGTCTATTACTTTACTATGGAGTGTTTTAAACCCTCTTTCTAATGGTTCTTATAAATAAAGGCCTGTTTTCTGAAAACAAAAACTATTCTCCCTTGATCCTGTTGTTCTATTTGTCTTATTCATTCAGGGTAAGATTCTTGAGAATATTGTCTCTGCTTTCTGACCATCACTTTATTCCATACACTGTTATAGTGTGACTTTTGCCTCTTTATTCCTAAAACTGTTCCTAATAAGATTATAGGTGACCCCCTAATGCAAAATTCACTCATTTTTTTCTTTGTTTTTTTTTTTTACTTTTCTGTTCCATTTACCACTGTTGGTCACTCTCATGTCTTTCAGCTTATTTAGTACCATAGTCTCTTAGTTTTCCCAGCTACTTTTCTGTTGTTTGTTTTTAGTAATTTCTGCACCCAATATGGGACTTGAACTCATGACCCTGAGATCAAGAGTCACATACTCTTCCAACTGAACCAGCTAGACACCCCTACTTTTTTTTTTAAAACCTCCTTTTTTCATTAAAGTATTTTTCATAGGATTTCCTGCTGCTCCCCCCTTCCCCCCCTTTTTGTTTTTTTTTTGGTGCAAAAAGGTGATTTTATTAAAGCACGGGGACAGGGCTTGTGCACGGGAAGAACTGCCTGCTGCCTTCTAAAAATCTTAAGTTTATTTATTTATTTTGAGAGAGAGAGTATATACATGTGATTGGGAAAGGGACAGAGAGTGGGAGAGAATCCCAAGCGGTCTCTGCACTATCAGTGAGGAGCCCGATGTGGGGTTCGAACTCACCAACTGTGAGATTGTGACCTGAGCCGAAAATAAGAGTCGGTCACTTGACCTACTGAGCCACCCAGGCACCTCTGCTGCCTTTTTACTTTTCTGCAGAAGTGGTACTGTTACATTTCGTTTCTGACCACAGTTTAAATTCTTACCTGTATCAAGGCTGATGATTCCCAGGCCCACATCAGATTAACTCCTTACTTCAGACCTAGTCTTCACATGCCTGTCCTAAGCAGTTCAAATTTAACACCTGTAAAACTAAATTGATCATCTTACTCCTTATGTTGTCTTTCCAAGGGATGTCAACAAGAATACTGCTAGTCTTCCAGCATTCTCTTACTTAGTTAATGACACCATCTCCCTATCCCTAAGGCAGCAAACTTGGAAACCATTAGCATTTCCACATCTAGGTAGTTACCAAGTCTTGTCTTCTAAATACCTCTTGACTCTTTTAGTCTCCATTCCAGTTACATTAATTCAGATGTTTAGTATTGTATCTTGTGATCTTCAGTCTTACCTGGCGTTTTACTCGTTTTCTAACTGCCGAAAGTGTTATTTTCTTTCTCAGTTTTTTCAGACTAGTGACCTTTCACCAAGTATATCTAATTAGTTAGATGAGAAATCCTTTCTTTCCCTAGTGCCCATGAGACCAATTCCAGTCTTTAAATGGTATACAGTGTTAGGGCACCTGGCTGGCTCAGTCGGTAGAGCATGTGACTCCTCATCTTAGGGTCGTGAGTTCACGCCCCACAATGGACACTGGACATGGAGCTTACTTAACAAAAATAATAAATGGAGGTGCCTGGGTGGCTCAGTTAGTTAAGTTGTTCATCTTTGGTTCAGGTCATGATCTCACAGTTTATGAGTTTGGGCCCCATACTGGGCTCTCTGCTGTCAGTGCAGAACCTGCTACAGATCCTCTGTCTCCCTCTTTCTCTGTCCCTCCCCTGCTCGTACTTTCCCTCTCTCTCAAAAGTAAACATTTAAAAAATTGTTTTAAAAGGCATACAATGTGATTTATAATTTGTCCCCTATTTATCTCTTTAGTCTGATGTTTTTACTGTAACGTAAATCATACTCATTTTACTGCTTGTAGTCTCTGAACAAATTGTAGTCTTCCCTCTCCTTTGCCTGTCTTCCACACCAAGTAAGACATTGCTTCTCTGTGCTCTCATAGTATTTTTTTGTACCAATCTCTGTTACAGAATTTTACTACATTGTATTATAAGTTTTGTAGACTCTCACAGATTTGATCTGCTTGAGGTAAGGACTTTATGATTCATCTTTGTGTCCCTTCACTCAGTACCTGGTGCAGAGTAGGTGTTAAATAAGATTATTAATAAGTGAATGGATAAAATTAAAGACTTACTTTTTTCACTAATTTTCTATTGATTTGACTAGATGACAGAGCACGTAGATCTCCACGAAAACTCCCTACTTCATTAAAAAAAGGAGAAAGGAAATGGGCTCCACCAAAATTTCTGCCTCACAAATATGATGTGAAATTACAAAATGAAGATAAGGTTAGTTGGCACTTTATATTAAACCTCTTACATGTAGAAAATGCTATTTCAGAAAATATAAGGCCAGTTTTCTCAGAGAAAATGTGCAACAGAAAAATGTGAATAAATGTGTTTCTACAATAAATTCTAGGCTTTTGTAGTCTTTGTGATTATGACCTTAAGTTAAATTGTACTTTTTTCCCCTAGGAGATAGCATACTGTTTTCTTTTCTTTTTTTTTTTTTAAATATTTTTATTTATTTCTAGGAGAGAGAGAGACAGCGTGAGCAGGGGAGGGTCAGAGAGAGAGGGAGTCACAGACTGAAACAAGCTCCAGGCTCTGAGGTGGCAGTCAGCACAGAGCCCGACGCGGGGCTCGAACCCACGAACCGTGAGATCATGACCTAAGCGAAAGTCAGACGCTTAACCGACTAAGCCACCCAGGCGCCCCGCATACTGTTTTCTTTTAATAGGAATTATTAGGGTCTAAGAATAATTTGCATTTGAGCTTCAAACTTAGTTTGAAAAATAAGAATCGGTTCCCAGCTATTCCCAAGAAATCGCTCTTTCCAGTTAAAAATAAAGCAATTTCTAATAAACTCAGAAAGCTAATAATCTAAAAAAGTAAATACCCTTAAAATAACTTAGTGCCAAGTTTTATTGTTCTAAGGTTTGTGTTTTTTTTAATATGTCCAGAGCCAGGACATAGTTTAAAGTGAATTGGCAACAATTTTTTCCTTAGTGCCATATAAAACACAGTGTTTTCTCATTAATAGCATCTTAGAGTCCATGGAATATGGCATAGTAGTTTCAGGTACTCCTTTACCTGTATATATAAAATCTTGTACTTAGAAAGAGATAAGATGGGCTGCTGGGTATGGAAGGCAACTGCACATTTATCTTCCTGTTCAACTGTATAAGGCCCGAGAAGTTGAAGAATTCTGTCAAAGTTCCTAATTTAGTAAATGAGTGTGGGAAGGATTATAACCCAGTTCTTTTGCCACTTCAGAGTGTTGGGTTTTTTCCCACCTCAAAAAGTTGACGAGTCTTACTCTATTTTGACTCTTTTTTAAAAAATTTTAATTTTTGGGTAATTTCTACACCCAGTGTGGGGCTCGAACTTACAACCCTGAGATCAAGAGTTGCATGCTCTCCGACTGAGTCACCTGGGGGCCCCCAGCATTTTGACTCCATTTGTTTTATAGTTCATGTGAAGACATGGCTAGATTGTTAGGATTTCTTTATATTTGAAAATTGGATGTTAAATACAGTTTTCACTAAATTTCTTCACCTTCAGCAGGGTAGCTAGTTAAAATATTATTACTAGGGAGTCTCATCCACTTCTTGGATTATCATTTGTATTCTTACTGATGAGTGTGACTGTAAATTGCTTTGTTTACATATAGTAAACAGAGAAAGATAGAATATACAAATAAGGATAAAAGATATTTCTAATCCTGTGCTCAGAGATGATAATTGGTGAATATAGATGTGGTTAGTGGTGGTTAGCCTGTTTGTTTCTTTAGAGAGAATGTGCGAGTAGGGGCGAGGGGCAGAGGGAGAGAGAAAGAGAATCTTAAGCAGCCTCCATGTTCAGCATGGAGCCCAACATGGAACTCCATCCCATAACCCTGGGATCAGGACCTGAATTACCCAGATGCCCTGACTTGTAAGTGACTTTTGAAAATAGGAGTAGGGGCACCTGGCTGGCTCAGTTGGTAGAGCATGTGAATCTTGATCTTGGGGTTATGAGTTTGAGCCCCATGTTGGATGTAGAGATTACTTAAAAATAAAATCTTTAGAGAAAAAAAAAAAGGAGTATTCTACACATACTATTTTGTAACTTGCTTTTTTCATTTACTATATGGTAAAATCTGTGGTGTCATTAAATTTTTTTCCAGAACAGTATTTTCAGGTTGTAGTGTACATGATAGTCATCAGGGGATTTTATTAAAAAATGTAGATTCCTGGGCTCTACTGCCAGAGATTCTTCTCATTCAGTAAGTTTGGGGGCCAAGAATCTGCACCTTAGATGATTCTGATAAATTTGTCCTGATTGAGAAACATTTCCCCCCTATGGATGTGTATATTATCTGTAATATATTAAACATAATTATATGCATATATATACTATATGCATGCAGTGGTTGCATTCACTTATTATATGGATATGTTTTAATTTAAAAAATGAATTCCTTACTGATGTACCTTTATGTAGTTTTCCCTTCTGTTTTTTTATCCTTTTATTAGCAGTTGATGACTGTCCATTTACTTCTAAATTCTTAAAGAGAGGAATTGCTGATTCAGTGGGTATGCACATTTTTGGGACTTTGATCCATACAGATAAATTGCCTAGGGATATGTTTAATTAATATTCTGTCTCTGAAAATTATTTTTCTTTCATCTAGTTTATAGCCCTTTTTTATAGAGGGAATTATGATTTTTCTGGAGAGAATATAAATCTTTGTTTCAGTGGTTAATTGCTTTTTCCCCCTGTGGTAAGTTATTTATATTTGTTAACCTAGATCATCAGTAATGTGCCAGCAGACAGCTTGATTCGTACAGAACGCCCACCAAATAAGGAGATACTTCGATACTTTATACGGCATAATGCATTACGGGCTGGTACTGGTGAAAATGCACCATGGGTGGTAGAAGACGAATTGGTGAAGAAATATTCCCTGCCTAGCAAGTTTAGTGACTTTTTACTTGATCCATACAAGGTAAGGTCACTCTTAATTTTTGAATAGCAAGGTAGAACACTATTAAACGAGTTTGTTTTCTCCAGTGGCTCCAGTTAGATTCGATTTTGAGGTCTTTTAACATCAGATAATAGATTCAGAAACTTGACATCCATCTGTGTTTTTTAGATGATGATGTGGGGCTGATATTGAAAATCTCCCTTAGGTTGATTTATTTTTTACTATGATTGCATAGTTACACACACACACACACACACACACACACACAGTTTTTTGCCTTAGATTCTTCTTGGAATGAGGTATGATATAAACAGGAAAAACATTTTCACAAATTAATTTCTAAGAATGAAAACTTATATACACATAATACACATACTTTATTTTCCAGATGCAGAAGCTGAGGCTAGTGTAATTAGAACCAACAGAAACTAAAATGACAAAAGCCAAGACATTGGCCTGAGATTCCTGATTGTCTTTTCCATCTTAGAGTTTTGCCAATAAGATTTTTTCTTTTAATTTTTTTTAAATGTTTTATTTATTTCTAGGAGAGAGAGAGAGACAGCGTGAGCAGGGGAGGGTCAGAGAGAAAGGGAGTCACAGACTCTGAAACAGGCTCCAGGCTCTGAGCTGGCAGTCAGCACAGAACCAGACAAAGGGCTCGAACCCAAAAACCGAGAGATCATGACCTAAGCGAAAGTAGGACGCTAAACCGACTAAGCCACCCAGGCGCCCCGTCTTTTAATTTTTTTTTTTAATGTTTTATTTATTTCTGAGAGAGGGAGAGACAGCATGAGCAGGGGAGGGTCAGAGAGAGGGAGACACAGAATCCGAAGCAGGCTCTGGGCTCTGAGCTGTCAGCACAGAGCCTGATGTGGGGCTTGAACCCACGAACTGTGAGATCATGACCTGAGCCGAAGTCGGGACGCTTAACCGACTGAGCCACCCAATTGCCCCAAGAATTTTTCTTTTAATGTGTGTTTATTTTTGAGAGAGAACGTGCATGTGCATGCAGGCAGGATATGGGCAGAGAGAGCACAGGACAGAGGATCTGAAAAAGGCTCTGTGCTGACAGCAGAGCCTGATGTGGGGCTCACACTCACGAACTGTGAGATCATGACCTGAGCCGAAGTTGGGTGCTCAAACCTACTGAGCCACCCAGGTGCCCCTCCAATAAGATTTTTTTAATGTAAGTTTTGAGAGTATTTGTGTCTTTTGTTGGCAACTTTACTGATTTACATACTGATATTTCGTCTTGTTCTTTGGGCCAGGATGGGACTGGCAGAGGGCTACTGATCCATTTAAAACTGATTTTTCCCCCTTCCATTCAATTTTGAAAAACTAAGCACATTTTGAGTCATATAATTAAATTACCTCAATTATTTTTGATTGATTTTGCTGACAAAATTATATTGAGAAATAATTTGATTTCTCCAACCATAGTTTCATATTTAGCATGTTTTCTTATTCCAGACCAGCATGATCATTCCAGCATGATTAAGCATTTTCTTCCTATGCTCTTTAAATTTTTATTATTTGCATAAAAAGAAAAATTTCGAGGTTAATTGGCTTTTTCTAGATCAGGACTAAATTTTTTTATTTACTGAGGGGGAAGTTTTAATTGTTAGTCATTTTGTTGCTATAGGGTTTTGGAATTATGATACAGCTTTCAGTGGCTGTAACATAAGATTACTATCATTACTGTATCAAAATCCTATATAAAATTATCTCTGAGTTTTTAGACACTTGGGATCATTTGAGTTCTTAAATATTTTCCTCTTTTTAAATCTTATAGCTGTCTTTTATGTATTTAAGATTAGTTTAAGTACGTGAATAACATGAAAGATAGACTAAGTTAAAAAAAAAAAGAACAGCTAAGTATTATTTATGGGTAAAAGGGCTTTTGGGCTAATTAGAACAAAAAAGCTGAGCCACACTTTCTGTAGGAACGAGAGACTGAAATTCCAGGAATTTATGAAGAAATCAGCTATTCTCAAATTTTCTAATGAGGACTTAAGATACTAACTTAATAAAGCCTGACTATAATTAAGCTTGTTTAGACCAAAGTGCTGCATGAAATTAGTGATTATGCTTAGTCAAAGAAACTGACAGTCCTGTAAAATAACAGTCTACACAATAATTTTTATTACCCAGCACTATTAGACATGTCTCTGATTTTGTCTCCCAAGTTTTGCATATAAGTTGTGTTTTTCCAGTTTGTAGTTTTCTTAAGGAACTTGACAGCATCTTAGCCAGGACAAAATAAAGCAAAGACACAGATAAGTAGTCCAAAAACCAATGCTTTGGATTTTCTTTCTTCTAAAGGAAATTTTAAATAATGCCTTGAGGATTCAAGTTGGTCACATAAGATCTGCCTGCCTGTCCCAAAGGCAGTAGTTTGAAAAATGGTTTTTCTCTCTTTGTCTTCTCTTTGGTTTTTGCAGAACTTCATGTTCTGCTAGACTGCTGAATGCAGCTCCTGTGGAGAGAGGAGACCTGGAGAGAGGAAGCAAGTTCTGAGCAGTAGTTTGAGGAAAGGCCCAGTGGGGAGAGCTTAGGTAGAAGAGGGGAAAGTTACTTAGAGATCAGAATTTTGGGCTGTGAGCCAAATAGGGCCTATTGTGATAATGAGAGTGTGTTTGTGGTCTTGTAAACTCTAGAGCGTAAATTACTTGAATAGAAGAACTGTCTTACTCATTTTATATTCTGTGATATTTAGCATAGGTGTAATAGATGTGTGGCTTGTGAATTCATCTCTTTAAGAAGTACCATTCATTGAAAAAAAGTGCAGTGGACAGTTGAGTTTAGGGATAATCACTTGGGAGGAGTGATTTACAAGGCATTTATGTATTTGTGTGATCCCTGTCATCTAAGATGAAATCTGCCATCTTGGCTAATTGTCCTTTGGTAATAACATTGCAGCTCTAGTGTTTTGTTACTCTCGTTTTAGACTGGTATGTCCTAGGAGGGAAGCTTTTGCTTTTAAAAACATTTTTTTAATGTTTATTTATTTTTGAGAGAGAGAGGGAAAGAGAGAGAGAGCGTGCACAAGCAGGAGGGAGGGGGGCAGAGAGAGAGAGGGGGAGACACAGAATCCAAAGCAGGCTGCAGGCTTTCAGATGTCAGCACAGAGCCCAACGCAGGCCTCGAACTCATGAACTGTGAGATGATGACCTGCGCTGAAGTCGGATGCCTAACTCACTGAGCCACCCAGGTGCCTTTGGATCAAGATGTAATGGCTAAATGCTGCCTTATTAAAAAAAAATTAATGTTTATTTATTTATTTTTGAAAAAGACAGGGAGATAGAGTCCCAGGCAGGCTCTAGGCTTGAACTCAGGTACTGTGAGATCATGACCTGAGCTGAAATCAAGAGTCAGATGCTTAACTGACTAAACCATCCAGATACCCCAGCTAAATACTATTTTTTTTTTAATGTTTTATTTATTTCTGAGAGGGGAGAGAGAGAGACTGTGTGAGCAGGGGAGGGTCAGAGAGAGAGGGAGACAAAGAATCTGAAACAGGCTTCAGGCTCTGAGCTAGCTGTCAGCACAGAGCCCCGTGCAGGGCTTGAAACCCCTGAACCACGAGATCATAACCTGAGCCAAAGTCAGACACTTGACCGAATGAGCCACCCAGGCGCCCCTAAATACTACATTTTAAGACATTTGGAAACCTGACATAATTTGGACTGATTTAATAGTTTTTAATACATTTTAAAAAAGTTTCGAAATAATTTCATACAGAAAAGTAGACAAAATACTGTGAAGAATTTCCATATACTTTTAAGTGAATTCCTCACATGTTAACATTTACCGCATTTGTGTGCTGTCAGCACAGAGCCCAACACAGGGCTCGAACTCATGAACTGTGAGATCATGACCTGAGCCGAAGTTGGACGCTTAACCTACTGAGCCACTCAGACACCCCAACAAGGCTATTTTTCTAACATAACTGTAATACAGTTATCAAAGTCAGGAAATTAGCATTGAAACAATGCTATTATCTGCAGTTCTTATGCAAGTTTTGAAAATTTCTCAGTACTGTCCTTTTAACTAAAAAAAATTTGGTTTTAATAGGCTACAGTGTAGTATCAAGTATTATGTTTCTTTGTTTTGTGACTTAGGAGACCGAGGTTTCCTCTGATCTGGAGCAGTCTCTGAGCTTTTCTTTGTCTTTCTGAAACTTTTGACCTTTTTTAAGAATACAATCCAGTTATTTTTGTATAATGGTTCTCAGTTTAGGGTTATATCCATATAATTATATTCAGGTTATGGATTTTTGGTAGAAATACCACAGAATTGATGTTGTGTTCTTAGTGAATTATATCAAAAGGTACATGATGTAATTTAATTCTGTCTCATTACTGAGTGACATTAATTATATATTTCTAAAGATGTTTCTTATCTCTCCTAATTAACGTTTTAAGTAAAAGTTCATGGTTTTAAAGTTTTTCTTTAAATAAACTTGGCTTTTGGAATTTTCTGTTTGAGTTAGAGACTAGAGCAGAAGCACTTTAAAAAATTATGTTAACTTCAGAAGTACTTACAGCTATTTTATGGTACCTATATTGCGCATTTGCTGATAAAGACATCTGGATATTGAGGTGAGCCCATTGTGTGAGTGTTGCCTTGGAACTCCTACCACAGCCCCTGGGGTGAACGTAGAGAGAAGTAAATGTCAGAATCCAGATTGCCAGAGTTTTGCAGTGCAGGGCTCTTGCTGTTTACTATTAAGTTAAATTTAGCATCTGAGTGAGCTGCTATAAATAAAGTTTCTTCATTTTTATCTTATTTATTAGATTTTCTTATTTGGCATGGTGGTTTGGTTCAGTTGACAGGGAGCAGTTATAGAATTGTATTCACTTTTCCTTAAAGGCTTTCACGTTGTGAGATATTCATCAATATTTCATTCTTGTTTAGTACTTAGGAAGGGCCTTTGCCTAAAATCTGTAATTCTGCTATTCTGGGTGTCCATTCTTTTCTTCTTCCTTGTGCACTACTCTGGTAGATTACTTAGGCTGAACAGGGGATAGGGAGAACCTTAGCACATAAGTGGTTTTATACTTTTTCAGATCCCCCTGAGTCCAGCCATGCCGGCTCCCATGTGGCTGTGACTGCCCAGCATGCCCTATGCTGAGACGATCCAGTTACAGAAGGACTGCTCACGCGGGGAGCCGGCCTGTTGGGAGGGGGTTGGGTGAGTTAATTTCTTTCATTTTTAAGAAAAAAAATTATACGGTGTGATTTGGCAAAAAAACACACCTTATAAATAAAAACGGATTGCTGGACCCTCTAATGGCTAAGCCATCCCAGCTCTTACATCATTTCTGCATAGTATAATGCATCTAAATAGAAGAAATTTAAAGAACTTTATGAAAATTTGACTTTTTAAATAGAAAAATAATCAGTAAATTAAGTTGCCCAAGTATAATAGACCCTATGTAAAGAAATCTACTTGAAATGGTAAAAATGAAACAGTCTCATACTAGTCTCCTTTAGTGATTAATTTCATTTTATTTTATTTTTTTTTTTAATTTTTTTTTTTAAATGTTTTATTTATTTCTAGGAGAGAGAGAGAGACAGCGTGAGCAGGGGAGGGTCAGAGAGAGGGAGCGACAGACTCTGAAACAGGCTCCAGGCTCTGAGCTGGCAGTCAGCGCAGAGCCCGACGCGGGGCTCGAACCCACGAACCGCGAGATCATGACCTAAGCGAAAGTCGGACGCTTAACCGACTAAGCCGTCCAGGCGCCCCGATTAATTTCATTTTAGAATGACTTTAAATATAGCCTGTTATCCTCAGCATTAGAAAAAGTATCAGTCTGTTATGTCTATACTCTGAAGGTTTTCCAAGGCTGGTTTAAGAGGATTGTAAACTTTTAGAAGGCACACATTTGTCTTTAATTGCTGCCTGAGTGGTTTTGGGCCTTTATCTATGATTTGTAGGGTGGTATCTGAAATACTATTCTCGTTGGAGTATTGGAACTATTACTGTCCATGCGGAGAGTGGAGTCTCACATAAGTTATCTTTTCTTACTCTTGATAACATTTTGAAATTTTGTTCTGGGAAACTAAGACTGGGAAATTCTGCTTCTGGAGAAAGTATTCCCCGAGTTATAGATAGATCCTGTTTATGTTCCGTAAAGTATGAAATCCCTTTGTCAGCTGATATGGAGGATGATAATTGGGGAGCAGAACTTCTAGTTTCAGTCAGACAACAAAAACAGCCCGCCAGAGGAACACTAATCTGTAATTGCCTGTAGTCCGCAAAAAGCAAAAGTTAGAGACTTGGGGGCGCCTGGCTGGCTCAGTCGGTAGAGCGTGCGACTCTTGATCTCGGGGTTGTTAGTTTAAACCCCATGTTGGGTATAGAGATTACTTTAAAAATAAAATCTTTAAAGTTGGGGACTTAGCCAAAAGCAGAATGTTAGGCATAGCCCACTCATTCATTGCAGACCATGTTTCTCCTGCTTGTGCTGCCTTGGTTCTGTGAGTTTGTTTCTCTGGTGATTATCTCTGTAATGCTTAAATCTTACCTGGTATTACAGTACAGCCTATTAAGTTTTACTATATACCTGTTTATTCCCGACAGGAGCGTGGGTATTCTTTCCTGTCATCTCGGGGGTGTCCTCCTCGTAGCACTTCCTTCTTGCCTTTTTATTTTTTATTTAAAAAAATTTTTTAATGTTTTTTATTTATTTCTGAGAGAGAGAGAGAGTGTGTGTGTGCGTGAGCAGAGGAGGGTCAGAGAGAGGGGGAGATAACAGAATCTGAAAACAGGCTCCAGGCTCTGAGCTGGCAGTCAGCACAGAGCCCCACGTGGGGGTCGAACCCATGAACTGAGAGATCATGACCTGAGCCGAAGTCAGACGCTTAACCGACTGAGCCACCCAGACGCCTGTTCTTCTCCTCACCTTTTTAAAGGGTTTCGTCATTTCATGTTGCGTAGCATTGAGCTGCTTCCTCACGTGCAGTCTCCTCTCCTGCAGGCCTGTCTCACCCGCTGTCTCCAGGCTGCTGACTACATGTAGCTTCTGTCAAGTTCGTCCTTCCTGTTCAGAAATTTTGAGTTAGGCTTAGGTCTCTGAGTGCCCTCTGTGCTTAGTTGCTTTTACTAAGAGAAATCAAATGTTCTAGAGGTTTTCTAATCTTTGTCCTAGTCACTAGAATTTTTTTTGAAATTGGCTCTACTTTTACTTTGGTAATTATTTCATTTGATATGCAGTTTAGCTGCTAAGCTTTTTTTCTTTGTAATTACATTCTTTAAAGTTTGAAAATCAACAGTTTTTTTTAAAAAAAATACACCTTTAAAAGAAACCATGGTGTTACTACAAGTAGACTGAATTTAACCTATTAGTTAATTCTCTATGAAGGGATATGGTGGACGTTTGAGGAGATAGGAGATGTGTGTCCAGGGGAGAGGAAAGTGAATAGACTAAAGGAATGTATTAAGTCATTATGGAGTGGTGTTCAGGGTACATTTGAGGTACCTGGTTCTGAATTTAAAGCGAGACCACACACTGTCTTTGTATCTTTTATTCCATGCATGTGTAAGCTGACCACGTGCGGGCCAGGGAACTAGTTGTAGTAGAGCAGGAGAGGCCAGGGAACCAGAGGTTCATGCAGGATTGATTATAGCAACTGCCTGGAATTCAGAGTGGATAAAGAAGGATAAGGGAGCAAGTATGGGGAAAGTGTGATAGAACTAATGGATTTAAGGTCCTGGGGGGATTAAAGGATTGCAGAGTTGGGCTACTAGAGGGAGTGAATTTGAAGGATGTGAGGGGATTGTATGAGATTGAGAATATAGAGGGCTTAGAGTTAGTAATGTATTCATGGGAATGAGGGGACAGGACAAAGGGGAGTTTGAGGAACCAGGGCCAGGGTTGGGAGGGCTCCCTCTTTATGAGCAGTGAGTTTGTTGTGATACTGTAAATAAGAAAATATACTTCTGCTTTTAGACAAAAACACTTAAATACTTCCTACTTAAAAACGTAGAATGTTTTTAGTCAGAACAGAGGTTTAAGGGATAAGAAATCCAGAGTAATACTTTATTAACTCCTTAGATATTGCCATTATCTATATCAGGTATCCTCAGTCTGGGATCCACAGATGGGTTCTGAAATGGAATGCATAATTATTGTATGTTGCTTTTGGGGAAAGAGTTCACAGATTTCATTAAAATATTTAAGAATTGCTAGCACTATATATAAACAACACGTATAGTTACATAGCAAAAATGTTTAATTTTAAGAGTATAGATTTTTAAGTCTAGGTATCAGTTTTGTATTGATATGGCCAAAATATTAGCTAATGTTCATGTCTTTGTTTAGGGACATAGTGTCTGTGGACAGAAATGAATATATATCTTTACCCAGATAGCCGCGGAAGAGAGCCTGTATGATGATTAAATGTTGCTTCTTTAAATTAGTGTTTAAAATTAATTTTGCTCTTGTTCTTAAATTCTAGTACATGACTCTCAACCCTTCTACTAAGAGGAAGAATACTGGATCCCCAGATAGGAAGCCCTCAAAAAAATCCAAGACAGACAACTCTTCTCTGAGTTCACCACTAAACCCCAAGTTATGGTGTCACGTACACTTGAAGAAATCCTTGAATGGCTCACCACTCAAAGTGAAGAACTCAAAGAATTCCAAATCTCCAGAAGAACATCTGGAAGAAGTGATGAAGATAATGTCACCCAACAAGCTACATGCCAACTTTCACATTCCTAAGAAAGGCCCACCTGCCAAGAAATCAGGGAAGCACAGTGACAAACCTTTGAAAGTGAAGGGCAGAAGCAAAGGCATCCTTAATGGACAGAAATCCACAGGTAATTCCAAATCTCCCAAAAAGGGCTTGAAGACTCCTAAAACCAAAATGAAGCAGATGACTTTGTTGGATATGGCCAAAGGCACGCAGAAGATGACACGAGCCCCACGGAATTCTGGGGGTACACCCAGGTCCTCTAGTAAACCCCATAAACATCTGCCTCCTGCCGCCCTACACCTTATTGCCTACTACAAAGAAAACAAAGACAGGGAGGACAAGAAGAGTGCCCTGTCCTGTGTTATCTCCAAAACAGCTCGTCTGCTCTCCAGTGAAGATAGAGCTCGTCTCCCAGAAGAGCTGCGAAGTATTGTTCAAAAACGCTTTGAGCTTCTAGAGCACAAAAAGCGGTGGGCCTCTATGTCTGAAGAGCAACGCAAAGAATATTTGAAAAAGAAACGAGAGGAGCTGAAAGAAAAGTTGAAGGAGAAAGCCAAGGAGAGGAGAGAGAAAGAAATGCTTGAGAAACTAGAAAAGCAGAAGAGGTACGAGGACCAAGAGTTAACTGGCAAAAGCCTTCCGGCGTTTAGGTTGGTGGATACCCCCGAAGGGCTGCCCAACACACTCTTTGGGGACGTGGCCATGGTGGTGGAGTTCTTGAGCTGTTACTCTGGGCTACTCTTACCAGATGCTCAGTACCCTATTACTGCTGTGTCCCTCATGGAAGCCTTGAGTGCAGAAAAAGGTGGCTTTTTATACCTGAATAGAGTATTGGTCATCCTCTTGCAGACCTTATTACAAGATGAAATAGCAGAGGACTATGGTGAATTGGGAATGAAGCTGTCAGAAATCCCTCTGACCCTACATTCTGTCTCAGAGCTGGTGCGGCTCTGCTTGCGCAAATCTGATGTTCAGGAAGAAAGTGAGGGCTCAGACACGGATGACAATAAAGATTCAGCACCATTTGAGGATAATGAAGTACAAGATGAGTTCCTAGAGAAGCTGGAGACCTCAGAGTTTTTTGAACTGACGTCAGAAGAGAAGCTCCAGATCTTGACGGCCCTCTGCCACCGCATCCTCATGACGTACTCGGTGCAGGACCACATGGAAACCAGACAGCAGATGTCTGCAGAGCTGTGGAAAGAACGGCTTGCTGTGCTGAAGGAAGAGAATGATAAAAAGAGAGCAGAGAAACAGAAAAGGAAAGAAATGGAAGCCAAAAACAAGGAAAATGGAAAAGAGGAGAATGGGCTGGGCAAACCTGATAGGAAAAAAGAGATTGTGAAGTTTGAGCCCCAAGTAGATGTGGGAGCTGAAGACATGATTAGCGCAGTGAAGAGCAGGCGGCTGCTTGCCATCCAGGCCAAGAAGGAGCGGGAGATCCAGGAGAGAGAAATGAAAGGTAAAGAAAGCCTTGTGTTGGGAGCAGAAGGGAAACCCTTTAGAAGGTGGTAGAAGGAAGGAAATTGCCAAGGTAATGGTATAGTCTCTCCTTGTCACAACTGTTTGGTTGTTTTTGTATGCAGCAGCCCACGCCCCCCCGTTAGGCAGTATTCTGTCAGGAGAGTTCAGCCAGGCATTCTGCAGTTAGGGATGGTTTGAGATGAGTGTGACATTGGCATCTTTTCTAGATTTAGTAAAGGATCAAAACCACAAATGGGCATAGTGGATTGCTGGCCTGGTTCCAAACCTTACCTCTGACTTAGCTCTGTTCCTTTGGGAAAGTTACTTATTCATGCCTCTGTTCCTTCATGCTTGTTAAGATTGTTAAACAATTGAATGACAAGGTCTTTGAAGCCCTCAGCACAGTTGCCAACTCAGGTATTGATCTTTCCCTTGTTAAGGTGTAAGAATGTAAAAATTTTGGGTTTTGATAACACCATCAAATCTGAACATTTTAAAAAATATTTATTATTTTGAGTGAGAAAGAGCATGCATGCTTGTGAGCAGAGGAGGGGCTAGAGAGAGAAGGGGACAGAGGATCTGAAGCAGGCTCTGCACGGACAGCAGTGAGCCCATTGCGGGGCTTGAACTCATGAACCATGAAATCAAGACCTGAGCCAAAGTGAGCTGCTTAGCCGACTGAGCCACCCAGGTGCACCTGAACATTTTTGTAAACAGCTTTATTAAATAGTTCACACACCACACGTACAACTTCTCCATTGAATGAATAACTCATAGTTGTTTCTTTTTGATGTATTGTTGTTTCTAAATTTTTTTTATTAATGTTTTATTTTATTTTTGAGAGAGACATGGGGGAGGGGCTTAGAGAAAGGGGGGAGACACAGAATCTGAATCTGAAGCAGGCCCCAAGCTCTGAGCTGTCAGCACAGAGCTGAATGAACTCCTGAACTGCGAGATCATGACCTGAGCTGAAGTCGGATATTTAACCGACTGAGCCACCTGGGCATCTTGAGTGGTTTTTTAAAAAATAAATTTAATAAACTTAAAAAGTTTATCTTGAGAGAGAGAGTGCGAGTAGGGGAGGGTCAGGGAGAGGAGGAGAGAGAGAATCCCAAACAGGCTCTGCGTTGTCAGCATAGAGCCCAACATGAGATTCAGACTCACAAACTGAGATAATGACCTGAGCTGAAATCAAGAGTTGGACACTTAACCAACTGAGCACCCGCCCCCACCATTGTTTTTTTTAATATACTCACAGATATGTGCAACTTCATCATAATTTTAGAACGTACCCATCTCAGAAAGAAACCCTATACTCTTTGGGTATCATCACTCTGTTCATCCAGGCTTGCCTTTTCTGACATTGTAAATGGAATCCTAGAATAAATGCATGGTCTTTTGTTTCTGGTTTCTTTCACTCAGCATAATGTTGTCAAGGTTCGCTCATGTTATGGCAGGTGTCAGTTCTTCATTTCTTTCTATGGCTGAATGATATTCCATTGTTTGGATATACCACATTTTGTTTATCTATTCATTAGTTGATGGATGATTGGTTCATTTCCACATTTTGGCTTCTATGAATATGGCTGCTGTAAGCATTGGTGTATAAGTTTTTGTCTGGGCATTTTCGTTTCTCTTAGGTATATACCAGAATGGAATTGCTGGGTCATATGGTTGCTATCCTCAACTGTTTGGGGGAACTGCCAGACTTTTTCCAAAGTGGCTGCACAATTTTACATATAAATGTATCAGTAGTGTACAAGAATTCTAATTTTTCTGCATCAACAATATTTGTTACTAAATGACTCGTTGATTCTAGTGGTTGTGAATTAGTATATCATTGTGGTTTTGATAATGCATTTCCTCGATGACTAATGATGTCAGGCATCTCCATATGTGCCTGTTGGTCATTTGTGTTTCTTCTTTGGAGGAATATTCCAGTCTTTTGTACATTTTCAAATTGGGTTATTTGTCTTTCTGTTATTGAGTTGTAAGAGATCTTTATATATTCTAGATATAAATCCCTTTGTACTGGTATTTACTGTAATCCTTGGTGCAAACATACAGTTCCATTCAGGAGAGCGAACTTTGTAAAGGTAACAAGTATCATGTTGGTTTTAAATAACTGAGATTTGTCTTAAAGTAACATCTGTAGATTGGTGTGGTTTCCAGATTCTTACCATATTGTAGAAGCTGTCATTATTAGAAGATCAGTGTTAATAAAAATCTGGCCTTGTAAATAGCACCATATACTTACAGTTTCAAAATTTGTGACAGTTACAGAAAAACTTACAAGACAAGATTACTGAGCTGTTTCTGTTGTTGAGAGAAATTTCTGGCTGGGTGAGATAAACCCATATAGGGGCGCCTGGGTGGCTTAGTCTGTTAAGCATCCGACTTTCGCTTAGGTCATGATCTCGCGGTTCATGGGTTCGAGCCCAGCATCGGGCTCTGTGCTGACTGCCAGCTCAGAGCCTGGACCCTGTTTCAGAGTCTGTGACTCCCTCTCTCTCTGACCCTCCCCTGCTCATGCTGTCTCTCTCTTTCTCTCTCTCCTAGAAATAAATAAAACATTAAAAAAATTTTAAAAAAAAGAAAGAAATAAACCCATATAATGAATGGTTAGAAATAAATTGAGTAAAACTTTTTTTTCATCTGTAACAGTAGTTACTTGCTGAATGATCTCCAAATGGTATTCAGTATGCAGTGAGTAGTATTATCCCCAAGTGCTTGCCTGCCCTTGATTTCTCAGTATTTTTTGCTTGTTACTAAGGCTGAATAATAATCAAATTCGTCAGGACTAAAATATGTTTCCAAAATACTTATTCTGGTTTTATTCTCATAATTTTGAGGATCAATTAATTCCCTTTAGGGACTGTTTTATTGTCCCATTTTAAATTATTAATAGAATTAATCTATTTTGATTATTAAAATTAATAAGGAGTTACATTTTGGAGAGAAAAGATTGTGCATTAAGTTGATGGTTGCAGCATTGCCAGAATTTGAAGGACATAGGGGAACCAGCCTTGCAGCACATCACTTCTTATAACAGATCAGAATTAGGAGAAGGAAACTAATAAGGTTTGATGGAAAATCTGCTTTATACTTTCTACTCTATATCTTACTTAATTTGAAAGAGTGGAATTTATTAGGAAAAAAAAATCTAGTTGATTCTTTTTATCTGTAACAGTGAAACTGGAACGTGAAGCTGAAGAAGAAAGAATACGAAAGCACAAAGCAGCTGCCGAGAAGGCTTTCCAGGAAGGAATTGCCAAGGCAAAGCTGGTCATGCGCAGGACTCCTATTGGTACAGATCGAAACCATAACAGGTAAGTTATTAAACTTCATTTTTGTCATCCTCTAGGGCCGTTATATTATTCCTAGTTATGAAACTGTCTAAAGTACTAAGAATAGACAGGCTTCCCTATTTATGGATTTTGGAAACAATCGCTCATCACACATTGAATATTTTCTGTGCCACGTGCTAGAGTTACAAAGTTAAGTAAGACATGACCCTGTTCTTGAAGATACTACAGATATGAAGCTTAAATTATTGTGACTGGTGAAATGTAATTCAAATAGAGTTCATTAAAAATTGTGATATATTTTACGTGTGTACATTGTATGGAACCTAGAGAGAGAAATATTGGTTATAAAAATTACTGCTATGAAGCAAATCTCAAATTTCAAAAATGTTGGTATTCTGTGCCTTACTTTATCATTTGTATCTGTCTGAATGTTAGTGATACTGTGTAATCATCTCCCCCAACAAATCAAGTCATCCTGTGCTCATAATCTGTCGTTATTATTAATATCTGGTTGTGATTTATAGATACTGGCTCTTCTCAGATGAGGTTCCAGGATTGTTCATCGAAAAAGGCTGGGTACACGACAGCATCGACTACCGATTCAATCACCGCAAAGACCGTGCGGACCTTTCCGATGAGGATTACTGTCCCCGAAGTATGTATATCTACCAGTTCTTTTACCCTGTTTGAGTACAGTCCTTAATAATGACTGTCTTCCTCAGTCACTTTTTCCATTTGTAAGATTTCTTTATTGTCTTCTTAGGTAGATGTATTTGAGTGGGGTGGGAGAATGTGAAATGCACGGAAGAAGGAAGGAAACTAACATTTGATTAACAATTTTGTTCTAGATATAGTGTGCAGTGATAAAGAACTTGAATATTAGGACTTTGGGGTATTAGATTTTATACAAGTAATCTTCAAACTCTGTCCCTTGAGTCTCTTGTAGGTACCTTATTGGCTAGAACTGAGGTGAAGAGGCTAGGAAGGCAGTTATACGTCTTCCAAAGTTTATTCAGTATTTATAGAGCATCTCATGTGTGCCAACCAATTTTTCTTGTTTTCCTGCAAGATAACAAGCAAGACAGATAAGGTCCTGAATGCCATTTAACTAAAATTTTAGTGGGGGGAAACACAGCAAATAATTAAAAGTAAGTAATGGAGAAAGGGTCATAAAGGTATACTGATGTTCTTTTTCTTGTTCTGGGTTCTAGTTACATGGGTGTGTTCAGTTTGTAAAATATACAAGAGTACTTTTTTCTTGATGTATATATTGAATACATATAACATGTAACATTTACATATGTAATATATATAATACGTATAATGTTTCAAGAAAAATTAAAAGGAAAAGGTTTTAATTAAAAAAAAAAACCAAATGGTTAGGTTGGTCAGGTTTTCTCAGCCTCTGCATTATTGACATTTTGGGTCAGATAATTCTTTGTAGTCGGAGGTTATCATGTGCCATGTCGGATATTTAGCGGCATCCCTGACCTCAGTGGACTAGATGCGATAGGGAAAACCAAATATGTCTCTAGATATGGCCACATGGCTCCTGGGAGGCAGCCTGGCTCCCTATCAAGAACCCCTGGGTTAAATGATCTGCAAGCTTCCTACTAGCTCTCCTTTCCATGACCTACTGAAAATTACTGCTCAAATGTTAGATCATAATGTTTCTTTGAGAGATTTTTTTTTTTAAGGCAGTTTTCCTTCATTTTAGAGAAGCTCCTAACCCAAACTTAAAAGTCACAAAATTGTTAAATAAGGAAATTAATATATAGCTCAAAGTTTCACAGTTAAGGGATTTTTATATTGTGTGTTATATTAAAGTGTTAGATTGTAGTGCTTAGAAAAATCTAGTTTTAGTAGATTGTGTAAATACCCACGTGAGGGCATTTCTGTTTGAAAGCAGTAAGTGTGAAGTCTGGATCTTCTGACCTGGGGGGAGAGTTTGCAGCTGGAGGAGAGACTTGAGTTTATGATGTTTTTCAAAAGCTTAATGGCTGTCCTTAGAAATCAGGTTTCCGTACATAGTTCTAGCTCTCAAGTAGAAGATGGACATCAGTCCCTTCACTTCCAGCGCATCCTGGCGGATGTTGTTGCTTAATGTTCCCTCATTCAGGCATGGCAAGGTCACTTCAAAGTCACCTGACTCAAGACAGTAGGATCATGTGTTTGTACTGCTGGGAAAGTGCCGCAGAGTAAAGGGGGCAGAATGGGAGTCAGGGACACAAGCCATGAGAGTGTTAGGCGAGGCCTCAGAGATTGGCTTAAAATCTATCTGTATTCATGTCCTAATGGTAGATGGGAGCTGGCTTACAAAAAAGTTAATCATGTTTGACATTTGAAGCCTCCAGGAGTAAGTTTATAGTTTTATATATTTCACTTGACTCTACTTCACTACAGATGCACAAGGAGTAAATTTATTTGTTTGGGTATAGTTACTCAGTGCTCCCATTCCATTCTAAGTTGCCACACTCTGAACTTTGAACTGTACAGCTGTTCAGCTGCATAGAGAGCAGTTATCTCCTATGATGTGCTATACATAAGACGTTTAAAAGAAACTAGCACCTGCTATACATTGGATATATTTAATAGGCAGCATCTGTGTTATTAGTTGTTGGCTTTGGCACTGTTTCCCACTGAGGTTTGAAACTAGGAATTGGTTATTTACTATATTCAACCAAATGTTTCAATTTTTTTAGGTAAGAAAGCAAACCTAGGCAAAAATGTAAGCATGAACACACAACCTGGCCCAGCAACAGAAATTGCTGTGGAGACCACCGTACCCAAACAAGGACAGAATCTATGGTAACGTGAGCATTCATCTGGTTGCTTGATTGTTTTTTCTTTTCTTTTCTTTTTTTAAAATTTTATAGTTTTTATTTGCTTTTGAGGCAGAGAGAGAGCATGAATGGGAGAGAGGCAGAGAGAGAGGGAGACACAGAATTTGAAACGGGCTCCAGGTTCTGAGCTGCCAGCACAGAACCCGCTGCGGGGCTCGAACCCATGAACTGCGAGATCATGACCTAAGCCGAAGTCGGACACTTAACCAACTGAGCCACCCAGGCGCCCCTCTTGTTTTCTTTTTTTATGTTAAGAGAATATTTTAGGGACACCTGGGTGGCTCAGTCAGTTGAGCGTCTGACTTGATTTTGGCTCAGGTCATGATCTCACAGTTAAATCATGTGAGATTGAGCCCTGTGTCAGGCTCCTGCACGGATAGCATGGAGCCGGCTTGGGATTCTCAATCCCTCTTTGTTCCTTCCCCTCTCACGCACCTGTGTGCACATGCTCACACTCTCTCTCTTTTTCCCAAGATACATAAATTAAAAAAAAAAAAGAAAGAAAATATTTAATGTGATGATACCAGTGATCATAAGATAATTTTATATGACTTTGATTTCTTAAATATGTAAACTCATTTCTTTAAAAGCAAATTTGATTTTTTGGGTAAGAATATGTTTTTTTCTAAGCTTTGGAGTTTTATTTCCCCCTTGTAAAGTAACTGGATGTGTTCTGTGATAGGTCTTACATTGCAGTGGAAGTGCTTTTCAATCTGGGAATAGATTCAGGATTTTCATCTTTATTAATTAAAGGATAAAATATTGTATGCATAGTAATAGTCTTGTGTCAATTCTCTTTCAGACTGAGAGCTAGGTTTTGAGAGTGTCCCTTTCTCTTTGTGATTGCATTAACTGTTCGGCTTCCGATTGCTTTTAGTTTAATGACCTTTTATCTTTTAGTTTTATATATAAGTTTACTCTTTTGAAGGTGTATGACAGTTGTGTTTATTAATTTTATAAAATTTGTCTATTTTAGTAGGAAACATTGGCTCCAATATTGTAAGATAAAGTTAACACTACGCCTCATGGAAATAGTAAATTATTTGTTCTACTTGTGAGCAAGTTTGGAATTCTCTCCAGACTCCCACCAACAACCCTAGATGTCTTTCTTAGGATTTGATTGTTTTTCAGAGTTACTAGGTCTGTTTTGCTCATTGCAGGTTTTTATGTGATAGTCAGAAGGAACTGGATGAGTTGTTAAACTGCCTTCACCCTCAGGGAATAAGAGAAAGTCAGCTCAAAGAGAGACTGGAGAAGAGGTAAGGGTTTCCATCTTGCTCCTCACATCTTCTCTTCAGCATTTAAACACCTTAGACCTTTTGTTTGTTTATTCATAAAAGGTATTCAAGGCACATATTAAAAAAGTGTCTGCAACCCTTCTATGCTCTTGTTGCTTGGTATTTTCTTGACTCCTGCTTATTTGGAAAAACCTGCTTTTAAACCATGTATATGTAGGGTAGCAGGGTTATTTGTTGATTAACGTGTGCTATGCACCCAGCTGAGGTCCTCACCGAGCTGTTTAGGCAGCTTTGCAGGGGCAATGCCACATCAGTTGGTATTCAGAAGTATTGTCAATATTGAAAATAGCCCAAAAATGCAGATAACCTAATGTCTATCAGCTGATGGATAAACAAAATGTAGCATCTCCATAAATTCAGCCATAAAAAGGAACAAAGTACTGGTACATGCTACAACATGGCTGAAACTAGAAAACAGGTTGAGTCAAAGAGGCTAGGTAAACAGCCACATATTTTAGGATTCCATTTGTGTAAAGCTTATAGAATAGGCAACTCCATAGAGACAAAGTAGATTGGTGGTTTCCAGGGGGTGGGGGAAGGGGGGAGAATTGGGAGTGACTGCTCACAGGTGTGGGATTTCTTCATGGGATGATGGAAGTTTTGGAATTAGGTAGTTTTAACGGTTCCAAAAAACCACTGGAAGTGTATGCTTTAAAATGGTGAGTTTAATGTTAATGTGAATTCTGTCTTAAAAAGCCCCTCGAAATAAAAATTGTCTACATCTTAGATTTGCTAGTGTCCGTTCAACTCTAGCCATTGTTCCTGTCAAAGGCAGGGCAAAGTTTTGGCTTAAGGCCACCTTTAAAAAAATTTTTTTTAATGTTTTATTCATTTCTAGGAGAGAGAGAGAGACAGCGTGAACAGGGGAGGGTCAGAGAGAGAGGGAGTCACAAACTGAAACAGGCTCCAGGCTCTGAGCTGGCAGTCAGCACAGAGCCCGACGCGGGGCTCGAACCCACGAACTGCGATATCATGACCTAAGCGAAAGTCGGATGCTTAACTGACTAAGCCACCCAGGCGCCCCTTAAGGCCACCTTTAGTATCGACTGCATACTTTCAGGGTTACTTTAGGATTGGTTGAAGTGAGAAGGAAAATATCATTCAGTACATAGATGCAACTTCTCCAGACTTTTGTAAGTGATGGTGGGTACAGGATGCTAGTTTTAGTATCCTACTTAATGTGGAAATTAATTAAGATGGCATTCTGAATCATGGTGCTTTAATATAGATATGACCGGGCAAATTAAGAAAGACAAGGGAAAATGTTGATACACAGAACCAGAAAGGAATACAGTTCTTTGACGTTCCTTCTGTTTGGTTAAAGTGTTTGTTAGTTGGAATTAAAAACAAAACTTCAACTTTTTTCTTTTGTTGAACATTAAAATCTCACATATCTTGTTTTGCCGATTTTGAACTTTTTAGAGGATATCAAGCATATGTGGTCTTTGAGATTTTATGTTTTTTACTTAGCATTCTTGTACTAAAAATCGTTGTTTTAATGAAGTATAGTTGATATACAACATACTAGTTTCAGGTTCCATCCTTGATTTTTATAACTGAATTCCATCGGTTTTCCTTTCTATATATGATTCTATGAATATGTGTAATCTTTGTGAATCTAATTTATCCGTTCTCTTATTGGTGGTGGCCAAGGGGATAGGGATAGGATAAGGTATCACAAACCATTTGAGGTTCAAATTTATGGGGCCCCTGGGTGGCTCAGTCAGTTAAGCGTCTGACTTCAGGTCATGATGTCACAGTTTGTGGGTTCGAGCCCTCCATCGGGCTCTGTGCTGACAGCCAGCTCAGAGTCTGGAGCCTGTTTCAAATTCTGTATCTCCCTCTCTCTCTGACCCTCCTCTGCTCATGCTGTCTCTCTCTCTTATAAATAAAACATTAAAAAAACTTAACAAATTTATAAAACAAAAGTGTATATGCTCTTTACAAGAAAATAAGTGATGGAAAATATAAAGGGTGTGCACTCAATTATTCACCTCAATTTAAAACAAAATAGAAGATACCAGGCCAGTTGGAAACAGAGAAGTGAAGTTTTTTGTTTACCCATTGAACATGTATAAAAGGTAATCATATACTCAGCCACAAAAGAAATCTCAAAAGATTTAAGGGGCGTCTGGGTGGCTCAGTCGGGTAAGCGTCTGACTTTGGCTGAGGTCATGGTCTCAAAGTTTGTGAGTTCGAGCCCTGCGTGTGCTGACAGCTCAGAGCCTGAAGCCTGCTTCGAATTCTGTGTCTCCCTCTTTGCCCCTCCCTGCTCTTGTTCTCTCTCCCTCTCTCCAAAATAAACATTAAAATAATAATAATAATTGCAAGATACATTCTCTGATCAGATTATGATAAAATTAGAAATAAATTCTTCAAAGATGACCAAAATGATCTTAACTGATAGTTAAATATTATTCCTAGGTAACGTTGCAAAGAAGAAAATAAAAGGGAGTTCTAGAAAGCAAGGAAAGGAAGATTCTTTGTAAAAACCAGTGGGACACAGTGAAAGTTGTATTCAGAGGAAAATAATATTAAAAGTGCTTAGAATAAACAAAATGGGAACTTAGTCTAACTCAACAGAGATGACCTTGAGCTTTAGTTTTCATTTTGTTGTAAGAAGCCAACAGAGAAGAAAGTCTGTTGCTGGGTCTTCAGCGGGTTAATCTGTAGTTTGAGAGTGAACTTGAAGGTCCTTCTATAGAGTCTCTGCTCAGTTTCGTGTTTTTTTCTATGTTGTAAGGAATTCCAGGCAGGTAATTTAAAGTTATCTCAGGTTGGTAGCAATTCCTGGCAGCTGACATGAGCAAGTACACATTTTTTTGTGGAGCAACACAGCTTCAAACCAGGCCTCAAAGAATTTCCACAGATAAAATCCCAAGAAACTCAACGATAAAAAGGTAAAAAATAAATAAATAAATAAATAAAACAAAACACAGACCAGGAAATGTGAATGAGAGCCAGGTAAAACAGTACACTTCAAGTACAGGAATTATCAGATACAGAATAAAAGAAGGGTGTTTTTTAAATGAATCAATAAGAAAAATTTGAAAATTTGTGCAAGAATCTGAAGAAACCCCAAGGAGAGATGAAAAAAGTCTGAGTAAGTCTTCTAGAAATGAGACCTGCCATTCAAAGTCATTGAAATTTATAGACTATTTAAAAATGTTCCTTTATGTTCCCTTCCCTCTACCCCAACTTTTCTAGGTACCAGGACATTATCCATTCTATTCATCTGGCCCGGAAGCCAAATTTGGGTCTAAAATCCTGTGATGGCAACCAGGAGCTTTTAAACTTTCTTCGAAGTGATCTCATTGAAGTTGCAACAAGGTTACAAAAGGGGGGACTTGGTTATGTGGAAGAAACCTCAGAATTTGAAGCAAGGGTAAGAACATAAACACCCAGTGAAATCTGTTACTCATGGAAACTCAATTTGGAATTGTGCCCTGATACTGTTCTTGACTTCCCCAGAAAATCCTGGAAATCACATGTGGGTTTGTCCTGAAAGACCTGTGGAGCCAAAAATTCTCTATGTACATGTGATAGTTATCCTTTGATATCTGGAAAAAATCTAATCGTACACTTCGATCCTTTGTTCAAAAAGAGTTCTGGTTTTTTTTTTTTAAGATGTTATTTTTTTTTTTTTTTTTTTGGGGAGAGAGAGAGACAGCATGAGCAGGGGAGGGTCAGAGAGAGAGGGAGTCACAGACTCTGAAACAGGCTCCAGGCTCTGAGCCGGCAGTCAGCACAGAGCCCGACGCGGGGCTTGAACCCACGAACCGTGAGATCATGACCTAAGCGAAAGTCGGACGCTTAACCGACTAAGCCACCCAGGCGCCCCTAAGATGTTATTTTTAAGTAATCTCTATACCCACCATGGGGCTTGAACCCACAACCCTGAGATCAAGAGTCAAACACTCCACTGACTGAGCCAGGCTCTCCAAAAAGTGCTTTTCTTTTAAGTTGAATAGAAAACTGGTTTTGGAGTCAGAGTTCTGGAACATTATTTAACATATCTATTTAACATTCCCATGTAATCGGTCCTGTGCTTTAAGGTCTGAAACATGTTTGTGTAGGGGTGTCTGGGCAGCTCAGTCGGTTAAGCATCCGACTTTAGCTCAGGTCATGATCTCATGGGTTGTAGGTTCAAGCCCCGCGTTGGGCTCTGCTGACAGCTAGCTCAGAGCCTGGAGCCTGTTTTGGATTCTGTGTCTCCCTGTCTCTCTGATCCTTCCCTGCTCATGCTGTCTCTCACTCAGAAATAAATAAAAAACATTTAAAAAATTAAAAAAAAAACCATGTTTGTGTATCCCCATTTGTTCATCCTTGACACTGATCGGCTCACTAGGGTCTGTTTAGTGTTGGGTAGCACTTGTGCTGAAAAATGGATGCATTTCAAGGCCTGTTTATGGCCTGGCCATTTACTGCTCCAAAAGACTCATATGGGCTGTGGATGAACCAGTTCAGGAGACCCCATGTTCCATGTGAGGTAGGTTTAGGTACCACAAGCCAGAGAGAAGATTCGAAAATACTGTTTATCAGTTGTTGTCAGAAAGTGCTTTTTACTGATTTTAAATAATAAAAGATCATATAACTCCAAATGTACTAACTAACACGTGGGTGTTTTCAGATTATACATATGCATTATAACGTGTATTAGTCGTGTGGTTTTTATGAGCCGTTGCATCATTTCTCCCCATTTTTCCTAATTTATAAATACATTCTATTGTTTTCAGTCTTTATGTCACTTTGGCGTACATTATAACCCAAGAAGTTGATAGGGTGGCTCTCTTAACAGCCAGACTTGTATTTCTGTGTCTTTGCTATTAGAATTGGTAAAATATATATGCAGCTTTCTCTTTTTCTTTTTCTTTTTTTAAGTCGTCTCCATGCCCAGTGTGGGGCTCACACTCCTGATCCTGAGATCCAGAGTCTTAGGCTCCACCGACTGAGCCAGCCAGGCACCCCCAGCCCTTTCTCTTAATTTGTCTGCTTATGAATTCGTGGCACATTTCCTGAGAAAAAGGATTTAAACATCTTTGTTGTTCTTAATGATTTTTTAAAGAATTCTTCAACCCTAAAGGATTTTGCCAGTTTCAACATACTATTTAGCAAATATTTATCAACTGCCTACTTTGTGCCAGACCCAGGCTTACACCTTGCTAACATTGGGTTGCCATCATTCATCTTTCTTTGTTGTTCTGAGGTGGTATCTCTAATTGGCATGTTTTGTGTGACTGAGAAAGTAGTGTTCACTTAAGCATATGCTTTGAATCAAAATGATTTAGCTTCTGTTTTCTTATCCAGGAAATAAATGAGAGCCTTAGATGAAAAAGTGTGGAAAGGATATTTACCTGCTTATAGTTTGTAAGCCAGTGGGTCAGTAAATGTTTATTTTCTTTCTCAGTTTCTCTTTACCTTGAGACTGCAGTTTGTACATAGTAGGCACTCAGTTGCTGAGCTTCCCTCGCTTACTAAGTAGAGCAAGTTTCAGCATCCCGTGGGTCCCATTGCTGGGGAAATGGAAGTAATGAGCTGCTTTTAAATGTATAAACCATCCCCTGAACTGAGGAACTGAAGTAAATTCATGCTGTGTGACCCATTTGGGGTCCAGGTGGATTTTAACCACCTGAGGATAGTCTCCTTGCATCTTGCCCTAGCATTCATTCTGGTGTTTCCATCATTTCCTGTAGGTGATCTCATTAGAGAAACTGAAGGATTTTGGTGAGTGTGTGATTGCCCTACAAGCCAGTGTCATAAAGAAGTTTCTCCAAGGCTTCATGGCTCCCAAGCAAAAGAGAAGAAAACTCCAAAGCGAAGATTCAGCAAAGACGGAAGAGGTGGATGAAGAGAAGAAAATGGCAGAGGAAGCAAAGGTATTTTGTTCATGAAGATGCAGTTTCATGACTGTAAAAGAGTGCGGTCTGTTTTTCAAATGGTCTGACCCCGTGCTTTTACCTTCTGTAAGCGCTATTCCCTCCGCCAGTGGTCCATTTTTATCACTTTCACTAAATTTTGTGGTTTTCAGCTTGGTCTATGGAGCATAGCTGGATAATGGCTCAGAGTGCCCCCAGCCCCTTTTTCCAGAGCGGATTTCTTTTTAAAAGGTGGTAGCAGTTTTCAAAAATGGTAAAATACTCATAATGAACAATTAGTCATTTTAGCCATTTTTACGTTCTGTGTCAGTTGTGTGACACACAGTTGTGTAACCATCACCCCCATCCATCTCCAGAACCTTGACCCCTTCGTAAGCTGAAACTCTGCCCCTTAAAGACTGAGCTACCCATTTCACTCCTCTCAATCCCTGGCAACCACCGCTTGCTTTCCGTGTCTATGAATTCAACTAGTCTGAGTACTATTACATAGAAGTGGAATCACTATTTTTCCTTTTGTGACTGGTTTATTTAACTTAACATAATGTCTTCAAAGATCATCTGTTATATTACGTGCCTGAATTTCCCTTTCAAGACTAATATTCCATTCTGTGTATATACCACATTCCATATTCATCTGTCCATGCACACTTGGGTTACTTCCACCTTTTGGCTCTTGTGGGTGATGCTGCTGTGGGCCTTGAGAACTTGCTTTCTGGGGGCCTGTAACAGGGGAGTGCCACCGTGTACCCTTGACTGAAGAATGGTCCTGCTCTTTGGGGGAGGTTTCGGGAGGGCCGCACAGTGAGGGAGGAAGGAGACACTCATTTAGCCAGCCACGTGTGCCAGATCATCCTGGGGAGCTGGCGTGAGATACTGCAGCTGGTGGCCCTCACATCCAGGAATGCTTCTGTGAACACGGGTGTACAACTGTCTGCTCCTGTCCTTGCTTTCATTTCTTTTGGCTACATGCCTAAAAGTAGAATTGCTGCATCATATAGTAATTCTGTTTAATTTTTTCTAGGACGGCCATGTTTTCCATAATGGCTGTACCATTTTACATGCCTATCAGCAGTGCACAAGGGATCTTATTTCTCCACATTTTTGGCAACACTTGTTACTTTGTTTGCTTGGTTGCAGTCATCCTGATGGATGTGAAATGATCTCTTGTGGTTTAGATTTGCATTTCCCTAATGAGCTTGTTGGCCATTTGTCTGTCTTGGGGGAAATGTCGCTTTGAGTCCTTTGGCTGCTTTTTAATTGGATTGTATATTTTTTGTTGTCCTACATATGTAGGTTCTATATATGTTCTGGGCATTAATCCTTTATCACATGTGATTTGCTAATATATTCTCGCATCCTGTGAGCTGCCTTTTACTTTTCTTGGTGATGTCTTTTGATGCATGAAGTTTTAAAGTTTGAAGAAGTTGGCTTTATCTGTTTTGTCTTTTGCTGCTTCTGCTTTTGATGACATCCAGGAAATTATTGCCAAATCCAGTGTCACAAACCCAGTGTCCTTCCCCTCTGTTTTCTTCCATAGGTTTTAGAATTTGAGCTTTTACATTTAAATCTTTGATCTGATCCAGGGGCAGCTGGGGGGCTCAGTCAGTTAATTGTCCGACTCTTGGTTTCAGCTCAGGTCATGATCTCATGGTTCATGGGCCGCATTGGGCTCTGTGCTGACAGCATGGAGCCTGCTTGGGGTTTTTCTCTTCCGTCTCTCTGTCCCTCCCTGGCGTGTGCTCTTTCTTTCATCATCATCATCATCATCATCATCATCATCATCATCATCATAAATGCTTGATCCATATTGAGTTAATTTTTGTAGAGTAAGGGTCTACCTCAGTTTTTTGCATGTGGATATCCAGTTATTTGGTTTTTAAGTTTTAGAAGTAACATGCTCATTGTAAGTAAATCCAATGTTAGAGGTACATAAACTTATGAAACCACTCCCGTCCTAGTTTTGCTCCCTAAGAATATCACTCTTTAGTACTTTGGTGTCTTTTCTGTATACATATGAAGATAGTTTCATGGGAGTTGTACAGAATGTACTGCAGTTTTTCACCCCTCAACATACTCTGTTTGTCTCTTTTCTTTCAGTCTATATAGATCCACATGACAGGGTTTTCTCAGCATCTTAATTCCCTTAGTGATGAATATTATGTTGTCTTTGGTTTTTCTTTATTGGAATAATAAGCTTCATTTTTTTCTGTTTTGTCTATTAGATTTCTGCTTAAGATTACTTGGGAAGAAAAGGGGCGCCTGGGTGGCTTAGTCGGTTGAGCGTCCGACTTTCGCTTGGGTCATGATCTCGCGGTTCGTGGGTTCGAGCCCCGCGTCGGGCTCTGTGCTGACTGCCAGCTCGGAGCCTGGAGCCTGTTTCAGAGTCTGTCACTCCCTCTCTCTCTGACCCTTCCC